>NW_009188293.1:0-11823 GCF_000690835.1 Fulmarus glacialis | reverse complement strand
GCAGAAAATTTCCCTCAATAGGCATAATCAGTTCAGCAGAATGATGTGGAGCAAGGTCCTCAAACGGATCTAAAGAGGACAAATGTCTTGTTGATCAACCCTCCCCAGGGGAAATCCTGCTTCCCCAGCGCAGCACATCTCCTTTTGGAACGCGCACTCACACAGGGTGTTACACCGCTGCTACGTTTCTTTAATGCAGACATAGGCCTGGCCTCTTTCAACAGTTCTGGCATCTTTTCATGGCAGACCCCATGACACACGGAGGCGGCTGAGAACAAGGAATCATGCTTTTCCAGGAACGGGGAATCCAGATTTTCTGGTTTATAAATTTTCCCATCTGGATTTGTTTTGCTGTTCATAGGGTAGATCACCAGAGATAAGGAAAGAAAAGTAAAGAAATATCAGAGCAGTGGCAGCCCCGACGGGCTCAGATGAATTTCTTGCATGTCACAATCTCCTGTTTGGGCAGAAATTTGAATGCATTTTCCAGCAGCAACACAGATAAACTGGCATCTCCCCCAGGGGCTGTTTCAGTTCTGCTGCTGCCTAAGGGTTCTGTAACGTAGGAACTGAGGAGCTTGGACATGCCCGCTCTCAAGACTGTCTCCATAAGGACATGGTAACTTCTTTGCCACTTGCATGGCAAAAATTAAAATCGGCTGAGACTTCTTAGGGTGAAGCCCATTAGAAGAGCCTATAGACGAGCAGGTTATTACTTGAAACAGCTGCAGTGAAAGACTGTGTTGGGAAAATCCTGCACAAGCTCCCAAACGGCATAGGAAGGAATGAGTAGGTCGTCTCCACATAACAGAACCAGTAGCTTCACCTCTCCTCCATGGTACAGGGCCTGTCAGAGCCTGTTCACTGGCGACGAATCCCCCTGGATCGCAGCCGGATGGTCTGGGAACAGATCTGCCAAGCCCTATCAAGCTGCCCCCCTGCTCTCGGGTAAGACCAGGCCCTACGGGACCTGCTGAGGCTGCTCTTCCCACCTCTGCAGCCTAGTCCCAAGGCTCTGAACTGGCTTCCAACGCTGCGGGCTGTCCAGGTACAGAAAGGCACCCGCGGACTAGAGCAGATATGGGCCTGGACCCTAAAGATTACTGTAGGTAAGAGCAGCCTGAGGAGTGGAGCCAAGGGGCCAGGGGCTGCGACACTGTGTATGTTTGTCCTCCCCTGCCACCCCCAAGCCAGGCTGCTGAATTTACACAGCAAGGACAACTTGGTAAAGACAGTGCGGCGGCTGTCAGCTGGGAGCCTCTGCACACTAAGCTCCTGGTTAAATGTTTTCATCAAAACCAGAGCGAGAAAGTGCAGAGCAAACACCACCAATTAGAGGCTGGGATGAAGCGTTCCTGCCAGCAGATCTGGTGAGAGGGGCATGAGTCACCTTAACCCTTTGGGAGCCAGAGCCAGCACAACTCCACAGGGCTGAGGAAGAAGACGGGAGAGGAAACCTCTCACAAACCTTTCATTTGCATCCACTCATTTTCATTTATTTGTAGGCAGTTGAATTCAGGAGTGAACACTCGCCGTGTTTGGAGCTGTATTATTCCCATAACCTCTGCCCTTGCCATTCTCATACTTGGAGGATCCTGAACCAGGCAACACACCCGCTCCAGTGAAGATGATCACGAGCTGGTTCGGAAAGACGGACAGCAGCCCAGGGCAGAGGCTGCCAGCTGCACGTTGAGGATGTCTGGGGTTAGCCAACCCTCAAGCCATCACTACCTTCCAGGTCCATTCCAGCAAACAGAAAATATCACATCAGTTTTGCTGAAGGATAAGGTGTCAATGAGAGTAACATGGCAGTACTCCATGCCTCATTCCAAGATAAAAGGATTTGTCTTAGACAAAATACTTTCCCATCAGCAACATGACGAAATGTAGCTAGCAGTAAGAGGAGAGCTAGGATCAGGATCAGGCAGGTATGCCCCTCTTCCCCTAGACTGCCTCTGCCTAGCTGCTGTTAATTGTCCAATTTCTGAACATATAAGAGGTGATCAAAATTTAACTGTGTACTAGGGCTAAATTCCCTTTCAATGCAAATAACATGCTCCTGTTTGCAGCAGGATTGAGTGCCGACAAGCCAAAAGTTCAGCCTTCTAGGAGTATCAAACGTTGCAACACTACAGGTGTTCAGAGAGATCGGTCCCTTCCGCAGCAACAAACCCTCAAGTCAGAACTATGCTTTTGCTCTCAGTCACTCAAGCAAACACCCACTGACTCCACCTCAGCACAGGAATGAGCAGACACTGCAGGAAAGGGCCCCAGACTGCGTATGGACCAAATCCTGCCCACCTGCCATGCAATCCAGCATTGCTGCAACGGGTGGCATTTTGGAAGCTTTCTGCAAGGGAGTCTCCCCCCGGCCAAGCTCCCTGTCTTGACGTGAGGGACAGAAACTGGCACAGGGGCAGTGGACCTGCTGCTATGGAGATCAAGCGGCATTTACCCAAGGCAGGGAAGCTAAAAGCTAAGAAAGGATAAATTAACACAGCAGCTTATATTGGTGAGATCCCTTTCAATTCAGGGCACAGGAGGGCTACGTCTGGTGCGGTCCAGGATCTGGCCCTCCACAGTTACATGTGTCCAAAGCTGGGGCCCCCAGAAGTTGTGAATTTCAAGCATACCACAGCTACTGGAGCAGACGGTTTCAGATCCTGCTGAGCCAGCTTGTGGCTGTATTCAAAATTGAGTAAATTTACAGCTGTAAGCTGGGAGTTTATACAACCCGTAACTTGTTAGGGATGGCTGACCAAGCCAGAACGATCGCTCCCCAGCTGACAGGGCTCTTATTGGTTAGACCTTTGAGCGCCTGGTAGATTTTATTATTTTTCTTTCTCTTTTTCTTTTGCACTGGGGGGGTGGGGTGTGAAGGAAAATCTATTTTTGTTCCTTTCCCCCCCAAAGACAAACTGAAATTAAATCTCAGGTTCAATCCACCATGGATTCCTCAGCATATCAGCTGGGGACTGTAGCGCACCCAGTGACCATCTCCTTGGACAAGGCTGCCGTATTTTTCTCACTCTGTGCAGAGTGTTGCAACGTGAACAGCTCCACAGGACTCAATTATCACCAGACTTAGCAAGGCTGCTCTCATGCTGGCCCCTTTTGCGTGGACACTTCCCTCCCCATTCGTACCAGACCCCACAAACGCTGCTCTGCTCCAGCCTGGGCTGCAAGAAAATATGGTCCGAGTTTGCAGCAAATACAGTGCCCTGCAAAGACCTTCCTTCCATCTCCTTTGCAAGGATAAACAGCTGGAGCAGTATCAGACCTGAAGTCATCTGAACCTGCATTCACAAACAGCAACACAAGAAGTCTGCCAAGTAACGGGCAGGCAGCAGGCAGCGAGTGTAAAGCAGGACTCCAGGAGCCCTCTGATGGGAACAAAATCAGCATCATTCACTGTGCCTGCAAGTCTGAAAGCTATCCACTCCGAGGAAAGCACAGGGTTTGCCTGCATGTAACAGCCTCCACATAAAATCCTCTATTTTTATTACAGCATGGTCCCAGTTTTCAGGAAACCCAAACACGAAGGGCTACGGCGCTCTCCTGGGACTCACTTTTCTGTGTGACCACAGATAAGGCAAGGACAGTCGCACCAGCTTCAACAATACGCACATTCATGAGCGTGAGGTGCTCAAGCATGATGAGAGGGACATATACCTACCTCACTCATTACACAGTCGCAGGCGCTCCGCTCACTGCCCTGGGAGGATGCAGTTTTTCTAGGACATGGCTAAGGAGCATTAACAGGTCTCCCCCTTTACCCTCCACTTCATCCTGAATACGTAACAGCCCAGAACATCAATAGTTTACAGGAGTTAAAGAGCCAGCTGAGGCTTTAGGGACTCACTCAGGCAGGATAAAACACTCTTTAGCATCCAGCCACCATGTAAGAAAATTAAGTAAATGGGGACCTTTGGTGAAGTCTTAAACAGGAACTGAAAAAAGGGAAATTTCCTCTCTCCCTGCTCTGTGAGCAGGGATCACACCGCCTGCTGCCGCTCCCACAGTTTAAAATACTTAAGTCCTCCAAGGTGCAGCTTAATTTTCTTTTTTAAAAAAGAAAAGTGTCAGTCTAATTAGATAAATCCTCCAAGCACGTGGCCCGGAGTTCGTCATGGAAATTAACCTCCTTGAAAGATCACAGTGACTGAAATAAGAAACTGTGTGTTTTGGCATAGTGCAGTGAAATGGGAGATGCAGGCTGCATTTCATACACCTTCCCTTTCATAAACCTGCCGCGTTTCATATCTGCCCTGCTGGCCCTTAGCTTGGCACCAAGACTTTATCTCCAAATGCCTGTTTGCAAATCGCTGCTGAGAGGTTACAATAACCCCTGGGAGAGATTTTGCTGGCTCACCAGTGTGAAAGGACACTGCTCCCCTGGTAAAAAGCTGGGCCAGCCTGAGGCACTGGTGGAGGGAGGGGCTCATCACCAGCAGCCCTACAGAGAGGATGTTCTGCAGACACAGCCACCATGGGGAGGCAGCCAGGCTGGGAGCTGTTTGCCAGCCTCGGAGCTGTTTTGCCAGCCTCATCATCCAACATACAGACAAGCGTGATTCTGTGCAGCTCTCGCTCTCACTGGCATGGGGATGGGCTGAGCGGGGCAGGAGGGAGATACCTCGAAGCCACAGGCTGCGATCACATAGCTCAGTTTGCACTGATGCCACCTACGTTCATGTCTTGTTATTTAGAAGGCTCTACCTAGCCACACTGGGAAAGGTGTAAGGCTGGGAGTCATACTGCTTAGGAATAAAAAGCCCTGGTCCCTTTGCTATTGGAAGCAGAAGCAACACCAGGAAAGAAAAGAACTAGCGAGAGTCAACTCCCATCCCTACCTTCAAGTCAAAGTCAGGACCAGAACTAGACTATTTCATACTTTCAGGAAACGTTGGCCAGTCAACTTTTCTCCCAGACCACCGGACAAACTTGTGCTAGGGTCACACTCTCAATGCTTGTTCCACAAGGACTACTGCAGGCCTCTCCTGAGTGACATTACACAATGCATTTTAGTATATAACTGAAATAAGACCCCTTTCGCAGTACCAAATAGTCCTTCCCCATCAAGGGGATATAAAGATTCTCTTTCTAAGCTTTCCAGTTCACACTGTCCTTTCAAAGGATAGTATCCAAAATGAAAAAGCCCCTGAAAAATCTGTAAAGTTCATCTAACTCCTTTCCCAAGTCTGATGGCTGCTGGTATGCATGACGCTGTGCTGCCCTCCCAGCACTGGGACCAGCCTTGCACGCAGAAGGATCAGGACCAGCCTCAGAGACCAACTCTGCGGTGACTTGTATTGTCATTGAAATGACAAGCCCTATGGCTCAGAATTTGGGAGCAACCTAAATTGTTTCAAAACAGCATCACTGGTGGCAGAATGAAAATAGGATACCTTCTGGAGAGAAAACTACCCCAAAATGCCATGCAGCCAAAGGCCCCAAACAACTGACACTTCTGCAAACACAGACCCTTTTCCTACAGCACTTATTACAGACGAGGCCTCCGCAGCTGGACGGCTCTAGAGCTCGCCCTGGGAGTACAGACTCTTGTACCTCCGGGTCCTATTCTAGACCAGCTCAATCACGCGTGAAAGGTATTAGCTGACACCTCATCAACAGCCATTGGACAGAGCGAGCGTGAGGGGTTGCAGGCAGATCCCTCAGCACAAGAGCCCATGCCTCCTTGCTACAACTCATTAGCTGTCTCAGGAAAGAGTTCAAAAGACAGACGATGCACAAAAACTGCATTTGTGTTTTCTACTGCTCCCTCCAGCTCAGGGTTGAGGCATGCTGGAAGGACACTACCAGAGAAACCAGAATGAACTCAGCCCTAATACAGTTTCTTAGTGGTTCTCTGCCAAGTACAGGCAAGCCCCGCAGTTCCATTACTAATACTTAATACCTAATAATATTACCAATGTAACACTTAACCTTGAAGCCAAGCACCTGGACCCAGAAAAACCAGCATTTAGCAAGACTTCCACCTCATTCTATTTGGCTTCTCCTGCCAACTGATCAAAACTCAGCATCCACACCTCTTTCCCACCCGCTCCAAGGTACATGGAGTCATTTAAAAAAAGGTAAAGCTCCTACTTCAGCCAGAAGCTATGGGCTGAACCAGAGAGACAACACAGACCGCAGGAGGAAAAAACAAAAATTCAAGTGCTATTCCAAACCCCTCTTTGGCTTTGGATGCATTAGGCAAATTCCCAATTACAGCAGTCCCTTCTGCCTGCAACTGGACTTGAGATAAGAGACCAGAATGAAGGGCCAGTGGGCATCGCTGAAGGCTCAGCATCTTCCATTACACATCAGCACAGTAAGAAGGGCTCTGCCAACCCTGAAATATTTTTTTCAAAAGGAACACGCACACCCTTTAAAACAGGTATGGTGAAATCTGCCTGTAGAGGGAAAGACCCAGCAACGCAGGCAGGTTCCTGACTCCTTATCATCAGAGCAAGCAGCCCAGCCCCTAAATTCACTTCATTGGTGTCCTCTTTCTTACTGCTACACAGGCTGAAACCCTCCAACGCGATTGCAAACACACTGCCAAGGAGGTAGTGCGATATCTGAATCCACAACGGATTCAAAGACATCTCCATGTTTTGCTGTCAGCCTGAAGTTTGAATAAAGGAGCCCACCAGAAGGAGTGAATGAACGTCTCTGGCAGCTGCCTTCCAGAGCCGTGCCTGTACTTTAAGCCACCTAGTGTCCGAGCCGCGCGCGGGTGCGTCCTCCCCTTGCAAGGAAAGGTGCGGGGAGGCAAATGCTTTAGGAAATTCAGGCAAAGGGAAGGAGTTGTGACATCCAACAAGATTGAAACGGAAAGGAGCTAAGAACAGGGTGCACGGGTTGAGAAGTGAGCGAGGTCTCACCCCGAGCCGAGGAAGCGGGCGCCAAACCGGGAGCACGGCAAAGCGCCCAGGCCAATATCCCACCCCGGGGGCACCGTTCCCCGTTGGGAAGCGAGACCCTTTAGCGCAAGTCAAAGAAGGGAGGACAGCAGACTTGTTCCTCAAACCGAAGTCTGACAGAGAACATCGCCATTAGAGGCCAATATTTCAGCCCCAAGGTCCAGCTGGGTTGCTTACCATCTCTGGGATGCAAACTTGGAGACAACTTTCCCCGGCACAGGCCTGTGGAACAAAACCGAAGTGCCCCGGAGCCACAAGCCCTGCTAACCCATGCCCACTCCCTTGAAAACCACTTTCATCCACATCTCCTCTCCTGCCCCCGCAGTAGCCCCCTCCTCCTCGCTCTCTTTCTCTGTGTCCTCGAGACTCCTCTCACCTTGAGGAGTGTTAGGATTACCCAGCATTTACACTCAATGCTCCTCTTTATTCCTTAAGACTTATTAAGAATGATAATGAGCTCCAAAGCAGTGACACGTCTCTCTCTCTCCCCCTCTGCCGCGCTCTCTCTCTCTCTCTCTCTACGTGCCTTTTCAGTCAAAGGCACACAGGACAAATCCAACCAAAAAAAAAAAAACCCTGACAATATGGATCAAGGACACATGAGGATTTATATTCTACAAATCCAGCCTTTTTTGTTTTTATTATTTCTACTCAAATTCCACCCCTTCCTCTTCTTACTCATATTCTCCCCCCTCTACCCCAACCCTCTCGGACTTTGAATAAGAAAGAAGAAGAAGAAGAAGAGGAGAAGAAAGCTGCTTGCCTGGAAAACCTCGTTAATGTGGAGCTCTTAAACGGTTGATTAATTTTAGCAAAATTTACGATGCGCTCTTGCTTTTCTTTGAAGCTGCAGTCTTATATACCAAAAGCAAGTTAACTTTAAGATCCCTCTTGCGAGCCCACTGCCCCCTAATTCTTGGATGCCCTGTTTAGGTACACAAATATATAGGAGAGAAATACTGTAGCAGGACATGGAAGCAGTCGCCCTGCCGGGTGCTCAAAGTGGTTTGATGCAAATCCCTTTAGCACAGCCTAATAATCACAACCTGAAAACTCCCAACTTCTAGCTATTTAACTTCCCATAAAGATTAAAAAAAAAATCACTGGTCAGTCCTTCAAAAACAAAAGGAAACAGGGAAACATAAACACCAATTCCAAGAGAAGTCTCTCCAAGTTACATCTGCTCACGCCTCAGAAACGCCAGGCTCTCGGCTGCATTAGAAACATCAGGTTCTCCCAAAGCCACCTTTAAACCAGCTATGTTTCGCCAGAGGGAAAAACTGAACCTAAGGAAACGTAATATACAGATTTATACATATCCTGAACTATACTTCAATATTTCAGTCGCCTCCCCAGCTTCTTCCTAGCCAGTATTTGCTTTTATTCTTTGTCTCCCTCTGCTAGACTCTGTTTTTCTGATATAGACATCAGGAGGTTAAGGGCTCAATTATCAAGTCTGTTGAATCCTCAGCTTCACGTTACTTAGGGGGTTCTCTGTTGCTCTTTGGAAACTACCCCGCAAAATCTCTTTCCTTCTCGGCTTTTCTTTTTCCTAACTTGTAACATCTATTTCCGACCCACCCCTATGCGTGAACCCACAAATCTATTTGGGGTAAACGGAGAGAAACCGTGAATTGGTTTGGGAGACAGAAACATTAATAAAAATAACCCTACGAGTGCCTAGCCAGACTGAACCTGAAGCATTCGCGATCTTGAAACCTAAAGTAACATCCACATGGAATTTACAAAATATGATTCGAGTGGTTCTAATTAGCCCCAGTCTGTGGAAAAATTGGAAGGAAGCGGCTCTTTGATTAATGTTACAAACCAGAAAGGAAACAGATTTTAAAAGTTAAAGTAGCAGCATTGTGGAATACAGAATCATTACCAGCATACATTTATGATACCTGCTTCAATCAGATGGCTTGGGGTTTTGTTTTTAGGGTTTTTTCCTTTTTACTTTAAGAAAAAAAGGAAGACAGGATGCAAGTAAAAGCTTTTGTTTATGGAAGTGTGCGGCGCTTTTATCTCCCAAGGAATTCATATAGCTGGACTGTGTATAAATCCTTCTGAAAATGAAATTAGCAAAAACAAAACAGGGGTGAAGGTGCTGGGGGGGGGAGGGAGGGGGAAGAGAAAATCACCACCTCAGTAAATCATAGTGGATAACCAGCCCCTGGCTTGGACAGATAGCAAATTCAGCTTTAATAGGAAGAAATAGAGTTGGAAAGGGAAAGGACAAGATTCATACCTGCGGCAAACTCCTTGCAAAAATGGGGGGCTATTTTTAATAAGCTTTTGAAAGTCACTGTGCAAGTTTGCTTGGGCTTGAAAAGAAAAAGGAAATAAGTTTTTTTTTTCCAGCTAGCTTGATTGTTTTGGGTGGAGCTCAAGCGTGTGTGTATATATGCTGTATATAAAAATGAATTACTAATTCTTTCCTGGAAACTGTTTGAATTACAATCTGCAAGATACAAAAAACACACCTTTATTTTAACACTGATTTTAATACAGATAGAATGGGGGGGGAGATAGTGAGGGAAACGTTTTTTCCCAGTACACAGCAAAACCCTTAAGCAAGAATAATACCTCCCCACACATAGACACACAGAGACACACGCACACACTTTGCTCAGCTGCACAACCACCAACTGAACTCCAGCTTTCAGTGGCTTTTCCCTGTACCAAGGCTTCGCTCTGAAACTGCAAGAATGACAACGTCATGTGTGTGGAAAGCTGACACTTGGAGCTTTTAAAAAGAAATGAGGAAAAATAAGCTGTTGACTTCTTGGTTAAAGTATTTTCTTGTTCTAACTCATGTTCTTATGTCACTGGGCTAAAAAAAAAAAAGAGAGAGAGGGAGAGAGAGATATGACTTTCCTTGAATGATCTGTTTAACCTAAGCCAGAGGAAAAAAAAAGAAGTCATTAATTACTTATGTGAGCTATTGCTTCTGAAAGACAATAAACCTGCCTGGTCGCCATGGATATGACATATTTGCTCTGAAAACAACACAATAATTAGCAAAGGGGAAAGATACAAGGAGAATATGCAAACTCCTGAGTTTAAAGCCATAGTGTTTCCTTTTTCCCCCCTCCTCTTTTTACTTGTCAGAATCAATTCTGTTTGCAATTCAAATCAAACAAATAAACAGAATATTTACAAAAAAATTTTAAATGATCCACCACAGTACGAATCACATGCACACACCAAAAAAAAAGGAGAAAAATTAACAAGGAAAAAAGATAAAGTCTAGTATGGACAGATCATAAACCATCTAGGTGTTTTCCATATACGTGTGTGTGTACATATATTATGCAAAATATAAATGTATATACACATACACACACAAACATATATGAGTTATAAGGGTTACATGCACTATTTCTTCTAGGATTATTCTTTTATTTTTAAGATTAGTATAGAAGCAGACCAAGAGGAAAAAGGTCTCTGTTTTAGGGAGTGGAAACATTTTGAAGATACACTAAGAGAAAGTACAACAAGGGTTTTTTTACTGTGTTAAACATGCATTGTGCTGGTAGTATTTTCTTTGCAAACCTTTTAACTTTTCTCCAGAAGACGAGCAAAAAACCACAATTGGTGTGCACCGTGGGTCAGCCTGATCAACACACCAGCTTACCATGAGTTCTCAAATTTTAAGCATAAAAACCAATTTTCTTCTCTCACCCCAATTACTTTTTATAAAGTGATATTACACTGAATCACATGTAATAATGCAATGGATAAGTTAAGAAATAATGAAAACTGAGTTATATGCAGAGAGACTTCTTTGAAATAATTTATAAATGTTGCGGGGAAAATGTTTTTTAGATTTCTCTCTCATTAAGATGAGACAAAGACTATTAAAACCTTCTCTAATGCGGTAGCTTTCTGGATTCTGACCTTCCACATTTAGAAACCAAGTAATAAAAACACCCTAACAAGCACTTTATCTTTAGAGATACTTGACTTTGAACTTATTTTAACATTAAAAAGACTTGGGAGGTATAAAAATAACAATATAGTTGCCACAAGTTTCTGTTGTTGTTGTTGTTTTCACTGCTAGAAAAAAAAAATCTTTAGAACAAAATAAGCAGATTAAGGAAACATCCCCCTAATTTAACTGGCTCTTTTTCTATTTTTTTTAAACAATAGTTTTTAGCTGGACTCTTTGATCTTGAAAGGGTTCTGCTATCTTGTGTGATGAGGGGGGAAAAATGATCTGTTTTAAATGATGATGCAAAAAAAGGATCAAAGCCCTGACTTTCTGTTAGCCATAATAAGCTCTGTCTTGCACAAAGCTTCAACTTCAGGCTTTAATATATAAAATATACAGGAGCCCAATAAAAGCACTGAAAAGGTACAAAGTCTGAAAACAAAAGGGGACGCTGCTCCTTTAAACGTTTTAGTGCATATGGAGTTTGATTTCTGAAAGAGATCAGTTTAACATCTCCATAGAAACCAGCAACAGATTATCATCAACAGAATAAATAACTAGTCTAATAAATTAAACAGGAGGCATAAGATCTGGAAACTTGATTACTCAAGTTCAACAATATTCCCCCATAAACTCTTCCAAACCACCTTTAGGGTAGCTAACAAGGTGGCAGCGACACATAAATAAAGGGTAGGTGGGAAGCAGGCAGGACTTCTGGAAATGAGAAGTCCAAAACCCTCTCAAGAAATTATTCCACACTAAGAGTCAGCAAATCAATAGAGGAAATAAATTCATCAATGAAGTTTTGGGAGAGACAGCTACTGTTCCAGGGAGCCGGCTGCGAGGACCTGCTGTGCAGTGCAGCGCGGACAGGAGGGGGCACACAGAAGGTGGACGTGCAGCTCCTGAAAAGTTTCACCTTTCCAGCCCGAAAGGGCAGGAGGGCTCGGCTCGATC
>NW_009188292.1:0-21822 GCF_000690835.1 Fulmarus glacialis | reverse complement strand
GTGAATGTGAGGCTGCTCCTATCTGTCCACAGAGGGCCTCATCTGCTTCGTCTTCCTGGTCGGGTGGCCTGTAGCAGACCCTGACCATAATGTCACCTGTCTCTGCCCTCCCTTTAATCCTGACCCATAAGCTCTCAGTCAGCTCCTCATCCATCCCCGGGCGGAGGTCCATGCACTCCAGCTGGTCATTGACATAGAGGGCGACACCCCCTCCTCGTCTCCCCTGCCTGTCCTTCCTAAAGAGCCTGTATCCTTCCATTCCAACAATCCAATCATAGGAGTCATCCCACCACGTCTCCATGATGCCAATAAGATCATAGCTCTGCAGGCGTGTGCACGTCTCTAACTCCTCTTGTTTATTTGCCATGCTACATGTGTTTGCACAAAGGCATTTAAGTTGGGCCTCCAATTAAGCTGTCTTACTGGCTGGAGTTCCTTTGTGCTACTCTTCAGGCGTTCTGCTGCTGACCTGTGATGCTTCTCCAGGCTCTGGGCATCTATTGCTGGCATTGGCATCAAACTGGTAAAGTGGGTTCCCCTCCCCAGGCAACTTTAGTTTAAAGCCCTCTTCACCAGCTTGGCAAGCCTACAACCGAAGATGCTCTTCCCCTTCTCTGACAGATGGATACCATCAGCCCCCAGTAGACCAGGTTTCTCGAAGCGAGTCCCATGATCTAAGTAGCTGAACCCCAGGCTGTGGCACCAGTCCTGTAATCATTTGTTGATATGCCAGATTCAACTGGCCCTTTCAAACTCTTTCCGTTTGAATGGTAGGATTGATGAGAAAACTACCTGCGCTCCAGAGTCCCTTACCGCTGCTCCCAGGCCTCTGTAATCCTTCTTGATAGTCCTCAGACTGCTCCTGGCTGTATCACTGGTGCCCACGTGAAACAGCAGCAGCAGATAATAGTCAGTGGATTGTACGAGGCTTGGTAGCCTCTTGGTGACATCCCTGATACAAGACCCCAGTAAGCAGCACACCTCTCTAGAGAGGGCATCAGGGCAGCTAATGGGTGCCTCCGTACCTCTCAGAAGAGAGTCAGCCTATACTATCACCCGTCGCCTTTTCTTAGTTGCACTGGTTGTTATACAGGGAGCAGATCAGGCTGCCTTACTCAGCTCCAGCATCATGGGATGCTGGAGGAGAAGAACAGGTATAAAATCTATAAAATTTCACTGCAGTTGAGAATGTATTACTCCTCTTCCTCAGGGATGGTCTTTCACTCACAGGACCACCAGTATAAGGCCTCTGAAACAGAGAGATGACATACAGCTGGTTTACCACAGGAGGCAGTTGCAGGTAGATCTCACACCTCTGCATCCTAAAAGCGTGTATTTTTGCACAATATTTTTTGCACATTTTAGCATGCTAGCTCAATGCATAGGCTTCATACCACCTTTTTCTGACATGTGAATTTCACATGTCTGTCTTCATCTATCTTACTTTAAAAGGAAGGTGTTCAGGGCACCTGAATATCATCACTTGCTGCTGTAAGTACATTTTATTTTTAACAATAGAAAATAACAGGAATGAGTATTGGTAGAAATAATACTCCAGTCAGTGAATATAACTTGCTCTAACAGGGAAAGAATTTACTTACTTAATAAGATTCTTTCCATCTGTAACTACTGATCTGAATCTGGCTTCAATTAATCACCTCCCAGTATTCTTGTTTCTTTTGTCCTGCTGGCAAATCCTCAGTCATAGCAGAGTTAAGATGGGACCTCCAAAGCAGCTCAGTCAAGGGAGAGGACCTACTACAACGAATATTCAACACGCAGGTAGAAGACTGGAGTGTTTCTAGCTGAAACTGGTAGTGCTGACCAACAGTGCCTTTTCACCACCAGTCTGAAGTAGATCAAACAACACGGAGAGTGGGTATCAGTAGATTTTGTGAATGGAAATATATTTTTCTCACTTTGGAGCTTTATTTAAAGTTATCCAAAAGACATTAGAGGCAGAAAACTGCACTCTGAACAAGAGGCTGTTCTGAGCTCAGAGCAGAGACACAGTTCCCTTTAAACATAGGAAGATAGGAGAACCCAGACAAAAGGAAAACATAAATAAGATGAAACTATGTATATTAGACTGCAAGAACATTTTAAATTGCATTCATCTCACGAGAGGGACCAGCAGACATACCACTAGTGTGAATGCATTCTAGCTTCACGCCCTGACTCAAAGAAAAGGAAAGAAAAATGTTAATACCTATTGCAAAACTGCTTCTACCAAAAAGATATATACTTTGAACTCAGTCTGTTTTGTGACTGAGGCTGACTGGAAGCAGTACAGGTTCCTCAGAATTGTTTATCCTTGGGGAGGAGCAAAAAGCCTACTATAAAAATGTCTACACCACTTTCATCCTATCTGTGAAGAACAAGGGATAGACCCCTTTCTCACTTTCAACTGCAAACCCAAGATAGCCGAAGCAGCCTCTTTCAAGTGGCTAAACCTTGCCATGTCATCACGTCTCTTTGTACACCTCTGAGTTTCCATTTTTGCACATGTATGAACAAAACCTTACACATGCAAATGTTTATGGAAAAGAAGATAGAGAAAACATTTGTCCTCAGCCAACTCAAAGTTGTTTTATTCTTGAATGGACTATTTATGGAATATTTTCCCACTTTGCTCTGAGCTCCAACTTTTAGGCAAAGCAGTGTGCCAAGCACTTTAAATTATATCTATCCATCTGAACATTTCTAGCAGTATAAGCACTGAATGCCTCCTATGACAGTCAGGATGGACAAGATGAATGAATTCATCACATCTTCATCATTAATTTCAGTGATTTCAATACAGCCAGACAGCTATTTGCCAGTGGTGGCAGCATCTCTATGATGTGTTACTTTCTCTGACTTAATATTTTTCTTAACAGAAACATTAAAGGGAACTGGGCAGAGTTGTGGAGCTGTTAAAGCAGAATGAAATGATGTCTGGGAAAAAGTTTAATCAAAACACCCTAAGTTTGCCCATTAAGAGTTCAGGGATACCTTGTCAAATTCAACCAAAGACCAAAACAAAAAAACCAACCAACCAAACAAACAAATAAATAAAAGCAAGAACAAAGAGAGAGCTTTAGTGCTCCGTTTCTCCTACAGAGTTTAATTGTTACACTACTGTCATTCAGACAAGTCACAGGAGACTGAAACTACAGATTTTGTCTGAGACATACCTGTGCATAAATTTAGCAAATGTAGTTATTGGCTTTCTAATCAATCCTTTGAGATTCCTGTGGCTTCCTACCCACTGGTGACTAGGAGGAAGGAAATTTAACTGGGAAATTTGTCTTCCGCAGAAGTGTTTCAATGTAACTAACTAAAAATGTTACAGAGCCAATTTCTACCCTCACTTCAGGTCCACAGACTGAGACTCCAGTGATACCAGTGCAGATATTACTGATTTACACTTGTAGAAGCCATAAAGCAGATACCAGTGCATTTACATATTTCTCTCTGGAGTTTTAGCATCCTCTTTTTTGTTTTATTTTTAGTGTCAGTACCTTGTTTGGGGGGTTTTTCCCATGTTTGTTTTTATTGAATTATAGTATAATTTATATTTGGGAAAGCATCATCATCATTTGCAAGATGCCTCCAGATTTCATTTACATTTTTATTCCTTTGATTCTGAATAAAAAAGTTATTCTTTAAGGCTAGCTGGCAAGATGGTGACTACTTTTCTGACAGTCACTGCAGTCATGAGACTACAGTGAAGCATTACAGCAGTTCAGCTCAAGAAAACACACTTCATCACAGGATCTGGAGCTTTGCCAGTGAAGAATAGTGGCATGAGATATCAACAGAGGGCATTTCAGTTGTTCAGGGAGATGTGGACTGATCATGAACATACCCAGAAAGTAATTTCCTTATTTTGTATGACAAAAAGGAACATTTTGATTCCCATCAGTCGGATGAAAAATTCTAAATGTAGTTATTAGCCTGCTAGTACACAAGATGAAGTTTATCAGGCAGAAAAGGATATCACAGCATAGCAGCATTTGAATATCATTGCATGGAAACCATAAAGGGTTTTTAACCAGGAGGAAATAAATTTCCACAATTGGGAGAACTAAGGAGATATCAACTCTCATGAATTTGTGCTCTATATTCTGGTGCTCTCTATCAGCAGTTATCCCAGCTCCTTCCTTTACCCCTATGACCTTGAAAATCTTACCTTTCTCTGAAATACCTCCATGTTCCTCATTTCCTTCATCCCAATACAAAGATGAACAGCCTCTCCACTCTCAGTCTAATACCTGTTCTAGCTGCCCTCTAATAGACTGAGGACATGCTCAAACAGCTTCCAAGCTTTGTGTGCAATATTTTGCCAGAGGCAAGACAAGCAGAACAGTTAACCATTGAGTTTACACTGCAGCCTTTCCCTCTGTGGGAGCTCTAATTTGGGTGTCACTCCTCTCCTCACACACCGCTTTTCACAAAGCATATATGAATGCAATTACCTTTCATGCCTCTGCTTCCTTGCAAAAGGTAGTTGAAACTGGCCAACAGATTTGACAGTTACTTAGGTAAGGATTAGGAGACAAACAGATGAACAAACAGGTGGAGAGCCAACACAATCACATAATCTTTGCTTCCAGCCAAAAAAAAAAAAATTTGGAAAATTTGCATTTGCTTCTACAGAAAGGGTTTTGTGGGAACTCTTCCATGGGAATGTAATCGGTTCCATCCAAGGCTATGCCTTGAGGATGCTTCATACAGTATATGCAACTGTCCCTTGCAGGACATCGGAGTCTGTGCTGAATTTTAATCAGGGTTTCTAATACCTTCTATTTTTCTTTCTTTTTAATTACTGCAGATTCATTTCTCCCCACCTCTCCATCTTTATGTATACTTGTTCCCTTGTTCACTCTTTCAACTTATTACAATGGGTACCATCTTAAACTCTTGAAAAACAGCTTTACTGAGCCCACACCATGCAGGTAGAATCGAAGAAACTGATACCGCAGCCATGCGCTTGCTGGTGAAGCACATTGCATTAGTGAAAGGACTGCCTAACAACATGGACCTAACAGAACTGCTCCCTTCCCAAGACCAAACTGAGACACACTGTTATGGATAACTGGATGCAATCCTGGATGTACTACAAATCTCTCAAAGCTGTTGCTCTTCCTATCTACAAGTTCAACAGAAATCCACATTATGTTCATTTTCAAGATGGAAAACTTGAGGGATTTCCTTTCAATTTTAACTTTTATGTATTCCACTGTAAGCAAAATAAAGTGCAGAAGAAATGCAGAAGAAATCAGTTAGAGAAATATTATTGTGAATTGAAAACTCTGTGGATCAAATTTTCATCATCATTATTCCTTGACCTTGCACACGTGCAGTTTTAAAACAATTGCACTAGATTTTTACCATGCACCTTTCATATGGAAGGCTGATTAAGTGCTTCCTTGCAATGCAGAGAGAATTCAGCATGCTGTTTTGCTTTGGCACCAAGATCTTTCACAAGTGTTGGGGTTTTAGTTGTTTTCTCATGCAAAATTTTATCTGTTTTCTTCGACTTTCACTGAAGTTGTCACCAGCTTGCAACATTGCCATCACTTTAGAGAAATTCTATCACTTCTGCAAAGTAAAGGGTATTAAACTGCCTCTCCCCCAAGGTAAAATGAGATTCTTGACTTTGTCTTTTGCATTTTCATTGATAAGCTCTGTAGCTCTGAGCAGGATTGTTTTTTCAGTTCTGAATGCTGACATGGAGAACTGAAATAATGGTCATTATTATAGTAATCAGTCACTTTATTCTGAGCTATGCCTTGAGGATGCTTCATACAGTATATGCAACTGTCCCTTGCAGGACATCGGAGTCTGTGCTGAATTTTAATCAGGGTTTCTAATACCTTCTTTTTTTCTTTCTTTCTAATTACTGCAGATTCATTTCTCCCAGCCTCTCCATCTTTATATATACCCATTCCCCTCGTTCACTCTTTCAACTTATTACAAATTTTTATAAAGCACCTTCACTATTTCTTAGAAGGCTTTCACATTTGCACATTTCTCTCTTATATGGACTGCCCTCTGTTTCCTGCATGAGTCTCTTCGCTTCTTTGTAATCACAGAAACAAGAAGGGGAGCAGACTGACTGAATTTCTCCATTGCCCTAGGTCAAGGGTGGGACTGAGCTTTAAGATACATTTTCAATACTTGTTTCTGGAGGCAAAGAGCAGGTAAACGTTACGCAAGGTGTGTGTTGCATCTGACATGCTAGGAGTTGTACACAGAGCAGGACAGGCTTCAGTACATGCTCTGTCTCTGTTAGCTCCAGTGGGAACTTGCTCATTTACACAAACCAAGAGTTTCGTCCACTTAGGTCCACTGTCCTCCTTCCTCCCCCATCTGCTTGCATACTTCAACCACACCTTAGATATTGTCTTCTCAATCATACATTCACTAAGTTATAGATAAGTATATGCTTATACATCTCGTACCAGCAAAAAGGCCTCACATAATTTGAGGCCTTCAAAACCCCCATCTCCCAGAATCAGGGGAATATATCACCCTCGTACCTTGCTACAAGGTACTCACTTGTACCAAGTTTTTTTGATAGGAAAATAATGTTGGACTCAGATCCACTCTAATCTCAAAAAATTGAGGTAAAATAATAAAGCCCTAAGGCATGTTATTATTATGGTTTTAGAATTCATTATTTTTAACACTATGTCATGATTTTCAAGGATGTGACTCATCATTGCAGAATGCCTGGAATTAACAATACTGAGTGACAGTAAAAACAAGGCTCCATCATAGCATAAGCCCTTAGGCAATACTGTAGCAATAAAACACACACTATCTTATAGCTAGGAAGCTATTTCTAGGTCCCTCTGGGTGTCAGCAGGACTTAAGCAGAGCATAAAAAGAAGTGAATTTCACAATGTATCTAAGCCTCTATGATAAAAGAGCACAGCTTCTGTGGAATTAATTCTGCTCACAAGGAGAAGTTTCCACCTCCACAGTACAGCAGAATTATCTAATGAACAGTTTTATTACGATGCCACTATCAGGTAAGTTTCTTTGCAGTGTTTACACCTTTCCTGACACTATTGTGGCTATAGGCATCCCCTCCCCAACGTATACATTAGTGTTTTGTGTATCATTATGAACGGTGAATTG
This sequence comes from Fulmarus glacialis, assembly GCF_000690835.1. Lineage (NCBI taxonomy): Eukaryota > Metazoa > Chordata > Aves > Procellariiformes > Procellariidae > Fulmarus > Fulmarus glacialis. Next base: position 14,691 of record NW_009188292.1, on the reverse strand, counting down.
TAATAGAAAACAGTTTTGCTGTTTGATAAACTAAGCATCATTTGAAGCTCTTCCAGTTTTACTTAAAAACTCATAAACACGTGTTTGTTTTGCTAGGACAATGAAATGCCATTTAGCTACCAAAATCCCAATTAACTAAAAATCTATGCTGGTGCTACTGATGTAAATCAGGCTATTAGACAGGCAGTGCAAATGAAGATGCAGAATTGGTTCCAACCATTGAGCTGCTGCTAATTGAGATGAAACGGAAGGCAACACATTGAATTTAACATTGTCTGTATAGACAGTCTAGTAGTCTTTTTTCATTGCAAGAATTTATGGACTGTGCAATGATAGCAGCAGTGAAAACATGACAATGTAATAGCGTGACGCATTGTAATGCTTTATCCTTTATTGTAAAACAATTGGGAAATACGGAGGTGATGGAACATTACCTCCCACATTTTCCAATGAACCTTTCCATACTACTGTATCTCATGGGACTGCTGAAGCTAAAAACAATGGAAGACTTACCAGGGGAATCTGGTCACAGGGTAGGGGTCATATTATAGTCACTAATAAAAGCATCTCAAGAGTCTAGATTTCCACAGGGGAATCTCCATAAAGCAATATTTATCCCTCCAACAGTAATTTGTGGATGGCTTGCCATTCCAGTGCAGATCAGAGCAAAAAGGCCTAAATAACACACAGGGAAAGAAAGATACCTAAAATTTAATTCAAGGAAGTTGATAGCTCAGCTGAGGAAAGGCAGAACTCAACTGAGGAAAACGATTAGGGAAGAAGTTATTTAGATTCTACGTCTCAAAGAGATTTTAATATCTGGGCTGAAAGGCAGTACTTCCCCTGACTTGTGTTTGAGAGCTGTAAACTCTTTTACAGAGTCCAGGACCTAAACCCAGTTAGTCCTTAATTTTAAATAAGAAATCAACAACATCCACCATACAGAAAAGTGCCCTATATGCCACCATGTGCAGTCTGAAGTACAGCTTTCTCCTTCCCTCCCACTGAAGCCTTCTCATTTCGTATCAACAATACAAAGTGTTGTGTTAATGGCAGCATAAAAATGGCTGAGCAGACCAATAGTTAGGATTATAGGTAGTTCAGGTCCTGTTTCCATGAATAGTTAGGTATTTCCAGTAGAAGAGTTTTAATGGGAGAGGTTCAGAGCGCTTGATATCAGAGTGTCTAATAACCCATCACACTGGAGTGCTTTAGGGTTAAGACACTTCTCAGAACAGTAGCAGTCCCTCCTTCAAATCAGGATGAGGAAATTGTTGAACCAAACCTACTACACAGTCAGTGTAAACAGCTGGTCGCAAGGACCTATGCTGATCACACAGACAGATTATTAATTTTCTTTTGATTTACTATTTTCACCAAGAAACTGAACTGTGTTAAGAAAAACTGTTCTCCTAGGATTCTTTGAAAGGACAAATGAATATCTGGAGGAAAGATTAAATTTTAGGCTAGGCATCTTGGTTGCCATTTTAGGTGTCTCTGAATGCCTAAACTTAGCTGTTCCCTGGCTGAGGTTTATGAAGTTAGGTCCTTCCACAGCTCAGGAAGTGCCCTATTACTAGACCATGCATTCTTTTTTGAAGTTAAGTAAGGTGTCTGAGGACAGGAAAAGGAGCAAAGGAAAGGCATGACCTCTCAATTTCTCTAGCTGAAGCTATATCATTCTACATAAAACAGTTGAGTCAGACAAAGAAAGATGGAAATCTTATAAACTTTATGAGATTAGTCAGTCACTGAAGATAAGAAGAGAAAACCTAAATCTATTATCCATTCCAATAAAGAAAGCCTTTTGTCAGAAAATTATTCTAGCAAAAGCTGAGGTGTTTAAAGATTTTATGTTGTAACTGAGAATGTCTTTGGAGAATCATAATTTTAAATGTAGTGCCTGTATGTTCATATCAATGCACTTGTCTTCTGTGATCATCTCCCATAAGCACTTCTACGATTGAGTTTCTCTGAAATGAATATTCATGCAAAATATACATATTAGCCTGCATATATGAATGCTGGTGCGAAAAAAAATTTTAAATGTACTTTCTGCAAGCATTTACATCTGAAATTAAGTACAGTCAGCCAATCATAAAGTGAAAGCCCTGTAGCGTGACTCATATGATCAGACACATGAAAGCAACATGGTTCCTTCTGAATTCAAGCTGGCGTAAGTTAAATGGTTGAACTGCAGAAAAACACAATACTTTCAAGAATGTTCTCAAATGAACAACATATTTAACATATTTGTATTCATTTCTTATATATAATGATGTTCATTATTTCAACAAGAATTTTTAAAGAGTGAAATTATCATTGTGACAAAATGAATTGGGCCTTGTTAGGAGCCTGGCCCCACCTATACTTATGTGTTCCTCCTGGGCAGAAGTACCAGAAATGAAAACGCTATGGGGCCCATACAACAGGGTAATGAGACTTTTGGCTAAAATATGTGTTTTATGAAAAGGAATGCTTCCTTCTCTTTTAGGTGTGCTGCCATCCAGAGCTGAAAGCAGGAGCCTGCAGGTTTACAAGATGTCTGTATTTTAAGAATAAGGACTTTGGATAGTGGATGTCTGAGTCTGAAGAAAATGGCACTCAGAAAACTGAGGAGCATGCCATTGCACCTTTTGGAGATTCCTGGTTTTTTCTTCTGGTCTCAAGATAGGAGCTTGAGGTAGAAGAAGTAAACAAACTTCCATATAACCTTTCCCATACCCTACTGTTAAATATCAGGTGTTCAGCATCAGGAACCAGAATCCAGGATAATTATAAAAAAGGTTTAAAAATCATGAAGTTTGTTGATATTTTAAATACATCAGTTTACACTCTGAGCCTGAGCATTTACAGGCAAGTCCTCAGCTTTTCTAAACTAGAAAACTACTCTACACCAGAATCTCAAGGGAGAGTTTAGTTTGTCACTTATTTGCTTATATTACGTGTTTCCAGGAGCAGGCAGGAGCCTTAAGAAGAAAAGCTAAATGTCAATGACTCAATAGCTGGTAGTATGTTGGTCACATAAACTAGGAATAGGGACAGGAGAAAAAAGGAAAAAGGCTTACAGTAAAACCTTATAGTAAGGGAGAATGAAAGACCCTTAAAGTATAAAAATGGACTATGAGCACCACTGAAACTTGTTGATAAGGGACACTTTAATACCAAGCAACCAAAGACCAACCCTTTGCCATAAAGAAAGTGTGGTTAGAGAGGACAGATATCACCCACAGCTGTGCTTGAATTTTGTTAACCTCTCTAATTACCTTTAGAAATAAGAATGTCTGGTCTGTGTGGCCAATAGCTTCCATGTATCAAACTGTCCTACCAGCAGCTCTGGAAGGAAATAGTGATGCAAAGTATAAAAAGCTGACACATGGGTGTCTGGGGACCAGAACAATTACTGTGATTTTTGTTAATATAATTTCTAGAGATACTTGAAACAAGATTTAATAAACTTGCATGTCTTTATATTTTGGGTAGGGTGTGATTGGAGTACCTGAGTAGAGCATACAAACAGGCAGTATGCACTTGTAGCTCAATCCTGTTGACATCAAACTTTGAATACCCCATTGACTGCAGTGGGATTTGAATCTGGTCCTCTGAAGGTTATCGATCTTCTCCTGTACCTTGTATTGAACTACACAGCACACTGCTGAGTGACCCTTCAGAGAAACAATGGCAGGACCTCAGGAGGAGATTATATTTGTTCTTAAAAAACTTGTAGCTTACTTTTGAAGTAAGGAAGAAGGAAGAAGAAAGCTTTAATGACTCAAAGACCTGTGCATTGAACAAACTTGAGAAGAAAATATGGCAGACTTCATTTCTGAAACTGTCTTACAGAAAAGTTCTTTGAAAAGTCAAATATTTCTTTGTACCTTAACTTCTTTTGTCTTTAATGAAGAGGGTACGTATGCTGAAAGCACAGGGATAAGCTGTAAGATCCCAAAAGAACAATATCAGAGAATCTGAATGTATTTGAAGCTTTCCTTAAAAGGTGATCTGGAATATGAGATAGCATCTCAATGATCCAACAGTGAAAACCATTTTTCTAATTTTCTCCTTCTTGTCTTTTGAATGATGTCCCTGATGCCTCAAATCACTGTTGCATTTACAGGAAAATTCAAGTTTGTGTATAGCTGGAGTTCTATATGGGCCTGGACTTTATAAGACATGAATGCTTTAAATTTTTAACATACATTACCTTTGTGAGCTGAAGATGCTCAGAATATTGACAGACAGGAATTGATAGGACAAAATGGGCTATGGACACTTTTGAACTTTATTACCTGCAGACCTTGAAGAGTCTGGAACAATAAGATAAGAGAATTGTGGTCATCTTTGTTTGAAAAATAGCAGTCTGCTGGTAAATATTCACTTTGTTTTGCATATTCTTATCAAGGAGATACAGAAAAGATGATGAACCTGTTGCAAATATTTCCTTGCTTTGTTCTGCTCAGCACTTTCTTTTACCCACCTCTCTATCCTTCTGCACTCAAATATCTATACAAGTGCAGTGATAGGAGCAAGCTATCCTTGCAGAAGGGGGAAAGGAAGAGGAAGGAGGGCAAGACAGAGCCTGTATTCATTTTTGCCAATCATGTGCGATCTTTTAAAGCAAGGACTCAAGCAGTGACTGCAATGGTGAATAGAAACTGGATTAACTGAATCCTACATAAAGAAAAAAAAGCAAAAAATTACAGAGAAACAAAACTAAGTGGAGGGGACATGGACAGATACATTGCAGAAACTACATAAAAGCAGAGGACACTTAAAGAAGGTGATGCTAAAACGGAAGAAAAGAAGATGCAGACTTTTAAAATGGATAGGTATGTATAACAAAACCTCATTAAAGTTTTATGGACCTTCATGAGACAGCCTGTTCTTGAACTGTGAAATTCACCGTTCTTGCAATCTGCAGGAGCAGCTATCCTGTACAAGTATGTTTGATATAGTATTGTCCATGAGGAGAAGACTCCTTGTATTTGTGTTTAAAAAAACTTCATTAATTGTCACACAATACTAGTGATCTCAGCAAAACAGCTGGAGGCAGAGATAGAAATAGATCTAAGTAGTCCACTCAAAATATAGACCATTGCAATACCCACTAAAAACCGGTGTTATCTTATATGTAACAAACAGCGATGTGATTTTAATAGATTGGGAAATGAATAAGGTTAGCGCGTGAGCTTGGGACTCCTTAAGATGATGATTTTCTGTGTTTACTGAGGATAGAGAAGCTTAAGAAGATACCTTCTTAAGAACTGCAGTTCATTTTTGTTCAATGCTTAAGTTGAAAAAATGCCAGGTAAAAAATTTTCTGGAAAAAAAAAATTATTAGTTTCAAAAGCAATAAAGGTGAGACAGATTCCATTTTAACATTCAAGAACATCCAATATTTTAACTTAAAAACTCAACAAGTCAGAGACTCTTCACCTGTTTTTGGTATGCTTCCCCTCCCCTCTCCACAGTTGGATGCTTGAGTAGCGCTATGCTTAAAGTATCTAAAACAGGATGCCTTGGGATCCCAGGTTTAATCTTTCTAAAGTGAAAAGTTTTGTGATGTTTTCAGATGTTTTCAGAAGCTTTTCCAAGCCTGCATGCAGGCTTTGGAAGAAAACTTTGGAAACAAAGGATTTCTTTTCAGTTATTCTAGTTCTTGCCTACTGAAGAAGCCATTTTCTTATACAATAGGGTTTCCATTTTAGAGGAGTTCCTTACTTTTTATTTCCCCAAGGTTGCATGACTAAGAGCTATCATGCTAACAGATGTGGTTCGTTGTGAGCATGTAGAGACATAATTGGGTTCACTTGGCTACAGAGGAGCTTCTTGGAGCTGAGGCTAAGATGTTGTAAGGAGTTATTTTGGATCCATTCTTTACTTTGTGTCAAATATTTCAAGATTTTTCCCCATAATATATTTCTGGAGATGCAGATCAGTTAAAAGAAAGAAGTCAATGCACTGAATATTAACACACATCATTTTAATGGTATTATCTTAGGCTATATTTATTTGGAAGGTTGATTCATTATTAGTTGAAATGCTAATATAGAAATATTAAGCAAGAGGCTTCAAGGGTGATACTATCATTTCTGATTAATAAAAGTCCTACTAATGTACCTTAATTAACTACAATATGCGGTTCCTATAGCCCGAAGCTCTGACTTTTCTAAGGAATTTATTGCTAGTAAGGTCCAAGGCAGTGCCCGTTATAAATTTAGTTCATTAAAATGCTACACTTAATGAGGAAAAGGTTATTCTACAGAATTCAGACTGAGTGCATATATTATCTTTAGCAACTGATAGACCTTTTCTAATCTTGCAACAACTTTTTAACATTAAATTCTCTGCAATACTTCCCTTCTTACTGTAGTTTCAATCAAATGAAAACACAGAGGCAAATCAGAAGTAAATCACAAACACAAGCATGAGTCTCCCTCTTCTGCTAGAGGGCCTCTAGAAGGCCTTCTTAAAAGTAGTAATACATGTGGTTGGGCAGGAGGAGGAAGTGATACTGTCCTCTCATTGTTTATTTGATCATCTAGATGATAAGATAAGATATTTATGCATATATTTTTCCGTGGGAAAATTAATAGTGTGTAGAGTATAAAATAATGTTATAGAGCATAAAAGAGTATGTAAAATTGAAAGCCAATAACTACTGAATTGTATATTCAGGCCAGATGGGACTAACATGATTATTCATCTAATTCCCTGCATAATATATGTCATAGAATTTGACCCAGCAACTCCTGGAACTAACTCACAAGTTTTTCTTCAGTTCTGTGGGGCCAACTGAGACCTCTTCTGAATCATAGTCACTCCATGACATGTGGTAGCTCATCCTGCATCAGCAGATAGTGAAAGAAAGACTAAAGGATTTCAGTCCCCTCCCTCTCTCTTCCTCCCAGTATGTCAACAACTGCCACAATTTTCCTTTTGTTTTTGAAAAGCTTCTTTTCAAATAAGGCTAATCAGAACAAATGAAAAATAAATCTGGGCCATTTACCAGAGAAGAAATTGAGGCTCAAAGAAATGAAGCAAATTGTTCTACAAAGGGAATCTGTAACAGTAGAGCGTTAAGGGAAAATACAGGGCTACTTAACTTTTGCTAGCTTGATTATAGGTTTGATACTTTTGAATGCTTGACACATAGGAGGAGCCTGGTCCTCCAGTCCCTCACACCACCACAGTTCTGGTAGAACGTAGCCAATAAGAGTTTTCTTATTCCTAAATGAGAGTTGGTCTTCTATGTAGTTTCATTATCATGCCATGACGAGGATCAATGTCTTGAGATTAACTTGTGTGTGAAGCCAATGTAATGCATGAAGTGCTCAGCAAATATACTTCCACCCAATGATATATCTCCAGGAGAGGTCTAGTCTGTTCTGGACCAGTTGGAGTTTTATGATTCATGTATACTTTCCAATACAGAATGAGTTAATTGGATCACTAAAATGGCCAGAGAGTGAGGTACAGGGTCCCTTTCCCAATCACAGATGGAAAAATGTCTTTCTGGCATCGAAATAAATTTGTGTATCAAGAATCAGAGGAGTCCAGAAATGCTCTCAGGCTATGAACCAATTTTACTTTCGGGAGCAGAGACTGTCAATGCATACAGATGTGACAACACCATCAAAACACTGCCTGCCTTCCTGTCCCTAGCACCCCTTTGGATGGATTTAGGCTTAACCAGTTGCTTCACAGCCACTTGCTGATTTCAGCCAGACAGTGAGACAATCAGATAACAGAGAGCTGGGCTCTGCCATAATGGATTTTCACACAGATGGCCAACAGACCCAGGCGGTCAGACCTTGAACTGGGCAGCAAAAACATGTCTTTAGTTCCTCAAACTTGCTGGATTCTGACCACAAGTACATAAGACCTAGACTGCTATCCAAATGCCTTCCTTGTAGTAGCACTACATGTGCTTTTTGAAGGAGACAAGGAGAAGCTGAAATCCATATGTAGCTAGGTAAATGTACAATTTGTAAACATATGGCATCTGCTGATCTTCATGCACAGCTCAGTCCTGGCACCCACAAAACTAGCTCTGAGGTCATAGGAAACCCAACAGCAGTAGAAGATAGACCAACTAATGCTCTACCCTGTCTCCCTGCCCAACTGACTGCAAAATTAGAGGTTAGCCTTCTATTTCCCTTGTGCTATCAATCATACCTTAGTCAATGTCACTTTATTTGCGGCCTTTCAATACTTAAAGGGGGCTTACAAGAAAGATGGGGACAGAATTTTTAGTAGGGCCTGTTGCAATAGGACAAGGGGTAATGGTTTTAAACTGAGAGAGGGTAGATTCAGACTAGGTATAAGGAAGAAATTTTTTTATGATGAGGGTGGTGAAAACACCGGAACATGTTGCCCAGAGAGGTGGTAGATGCCCCATCCCTGGAAACATTAAAGGTCAGGTTGGACGGGGCTCTGAGCAAGCTGATCTAGCTGAAGATGTCTCTGCTCACTGCAGGGGGGTTGGACGAGATGACCTGTAAAGGTCCCTTCCAACCCAAACTATTCTATGATTCTATGATTCCATTTCTCAGATGTTCTTGTATCAGGTCTGAGTGGAGCATGGGAAGTAGATGAACTTTAACATAATTGCCTTTACATGAGATACTGATTCAGTTGGTGATGCATTTCACATTGCAAAACAGCTTCCTGACACTCCTACAGAGCAAATGGTCATATTTCAAAAATATATTTTGGTGTCCACAGTTGCAATATTTGCACCCCTGTGCATCATTTCTAGTTCCAGTGGAAAATAAAGATCTATTTCTGAAAATCTTACAGGCACCTAAATACCTTGAGAAACCTGGCTTTTCTGGAGCAACAAACATTATCCCTGTTTCCTCCATTACACAATTAGCAACCTGCAATGCCAGTAGTTGACAAGGAACACAATCTCTGTAACAGATGGCCTGTTTATTGTGTTGTTGCTTTCCTCCTAGTCCAGCTAATTTGGGCCAACTGTCTTTCTAGGAGATCTTTTGAGAGCTGCCTGCTTTCATGTTCAAGCTCCAAGAGTTTTCTAAGAAAGTGAAAAGTCTGGGATAGAGTGTGAGTCAGGTTTCCTCTTGGGTACAAGTAGAAATTGGCAAAACTGTTGCTTTTAGTTAGTCTGCAGCTTGGTCTTATTGAGTGTGGAGAGAACAACTTCATGACTCATCATCTCACTTGATGATAGATTCCCCTACCCCTCTTTTTTCCTCTCTCACCTTTTCAGCAAGCATTGTATAAGTTGTGCATATTATACTGAAGTACCTAAGAAGAGTAAACCAACCTTGCCATTTGATATGTTGAATTCAATAATGTGAAGGAAAATGATTGACTGTAGGGTTGTGATGAGAGACAACTGTGGGCAGGGAGAGACTTGAGAAAACAGAATAAGTTTTAAAATAATGTTTAAATTCCTGTGTTTTCTATAGCATTAGGACAGGGCTAAGAGGAGGCCTAAAATTCATTGATGTTCCCTCAGTCAGGTGCTTTTTCCTGTGGCCACATCCCCTTGCTTCTTCAGAGTCCTGCAAAGATACTGTATTCTCATGTGGTGGAGAGCCGGCTTGCAACTAATCATTTTTGTGGGTGTATATTCATAAGTGAGGAACAGCAAGACAGGTGGTGATAGAGCATGTATACAAGAGAGGATGTTTATGCAGGCAGTTTGCTCAGATTACTTAACCTTAAGGCAGAATTCAGATAGAAAAAAGGTGGTAGGTAAGAGAAAATTTGTTCGTGTATTATAGCATTGTCTCAAATCAAACTGAGAACTGCAATAAATTCAAAATGAACTTTCCAAAGACGTTCATCAAACACTGAGCAGCATTTTTTAAATGATTGATAAACAATTACAAAGCTGCTGTCACATCTCTAGCATCATAATTCAAGTTGTGTGCCTAGAGTACTGTTTAAATCACTGGTTCATGTCAGGAAAAATAAATAAGTCCCGATTCTCATATGGCACTGAGTTTTCCTCCTTTGCTTCATTTCTACCTGGAGTATTTTCCCTCAGCTGTTTGAAAACTGGCTAAGAAGCCAAGCAAGTTTCTCACCAACAAGCTAGAAAGCAATGGCTGGATAATCTCTGGGTATGCTCTCTGGATGGCTACTTAATTGTTGTTCACAGGTGCCGAATACCCTAGGGAAACCCTTACCACTGAAGAGGATTTAGAACCAGCCTCCTGATGAAAATATTGACAGCTTCTTCCAGAGAAGTATGCAAAGAAACGTGACATTTTGGAACTAATATTTATTGCTCAACAGCAGCTGGCAAATTGTTCTCATCTGATTTGGCTGGCTGCTTTGCCTTGGAAATCAATAGCAGATTGGATATATTTCACTCCATCTATTAGGTGCAATAAAAATGTATATATATACACATCATTAAAGTCAGAGATTGCATAAAAACCTCATTTGAATGTGAGTGGTATTCTATAAGCCAAGTTACAGCCCAAACACTACATGTCTGTAATGCATGTCTAGCTGCTACAATAGGTGATGAAGTATATTCAGTCATCCAGCTGTGCAGCTGCTGCTTAATTCTGGAAACTATTAAGGAGTAAATTGTATTAGTTTGTTAACATGTTGTCAGATTACAGCACACCATAGCATAGCTACCACACACAGGCATCAGGGGGCAGCACCAATGAAAAGACCACACCAAGAACATGCCATGACTGAGCTGTCACATGTTCCAGGGAAATGCATTACAGAAAAGAAGAGATTGGATCCTGATGTTATTTAAACAAATTTACCCAGTGCTCAGAAAAGCTAGTATTTGTGTCTAGTAAAAAAAGAGAGGGTTTGAGGTTGAGCGATGGGTTCCTTCTAGTTCAAAAAAATACCTGGTAGAGTGACTTCATAAAAAAATTGTGCTGTAATCAACAGCCCTAGGGTCTAGCTTCCCAAAGTTCAGAAGACCACAGTTTTGATGGTGGCATTACCGCGGATAATGATTATGCATACATAGTACTCCAGATTATGGTGAATGGAAAAGAGGAGGTTCCACAACTAACTTCTGCTCAAACAGTCAAATAAACTTTTCCTTCCACTCAGAAGGAAGAAAAGAGTAGGGGAAAAGAAATTTATACAAAGCAGGTGTATCTGATGCCTTCATGAAGTTAAATCCCTGTTATCTCCTAGTCTAAGCAGGAGGCTGGGAGTCAGGATTGAGGTTCTCCTCAATCTTCAGCGACTTTGCTCTTTGACTGATTCCTAATACTTTGTGCCAAAATAGACAGAATTGTGTTCACCTTTAATGCCACAATTGTCTTGGACGTTAATTAGAGGGGGAGGGCTCCTTCTGATTTATTTGGATCTTAATGCACTCACTGTGAATTCAGACAATGAAATTAAAGCCAGACCTTATACCTGTCCTTTGTTTCTTTATGGAACAATTTTCCTGCAGAAAACCAAACTTACAAAGGTCTGAGACTTAGGTAACAGTAAATCACCCATTTATTTCAGGAAGCTTTGAGAAGTTCTTTAGATCTTAGTAGAGTGAAAATGGTGAATGGCCACTGTGGCTGGACAGCAAGAAAATGAGCTGGCATACTGACAACTGTGAGCTAACCCAATATGCAAACTGCACTCTTCTGGTGCAAAGATTTGATCACTTGGAATAGCCTTGTCTTGAGTGTTCTGTTTGCATTTCAATATAAAATAGATGTAGGCAGAGTGTTTTTCAGTGAGTTTGTATAATAGGTCATTTGTCTGTTTCTTTCCTCTTGGAGCCTCATATTTTTTTCAATGATAAATGTATTAAATCTTTCCTGAAATCAGCAAAAGATATGTGAAAATGGGGAATAGATCAAAGGCTTGAATGAAAGAGGCTGTCATTTTTTTCCCATTCAGTTGCCATAAAGATATACTGGATGTTAGGTTGCCAATTTTATTTATATTCTGACCTGTTATTAAAAGTAGATTATTAAAACCTGCATTGAGTAAAATAATATATGGGTGTGCCTTTACCATAAATTCAGTAAGTTCAACTAACCAAACAAAAATGGCTAAAAAAGCCATACACTGCAGTGGAGAAGTCACTATAGTTCATAGAAGTCTCCTATGCCATCAACTGTCCATTCTGGTCTCTCCCAATCTAGATTCAAATCAATGAAAAAGTAGCTTCGAAGGAACCTTTAACCCTCCACATCTTTCAGTCAGTCCTGGAGTTACAATACTGAGTCTTAACTCTGTTGTCAAAGCTCATTGATTGCACTCCTTCAGCTGACAAATGAGGCAACCTCCTAGACATTGAATCTGCTTTATTTAGGCACTTATCTAATACTTTTACCTGCACATCTACATTCTCCACAGTGCTGCCTTTTAGAGCTCTCTTCTGAGTCCAAGCACAATTTCAGAGTAAAGCTAGTGTGCTTGAGCAGAGCCTTTGTGCACTTTGTGCATATTTTGGTAAACATAATTAGAATGGATTTTCAAAATGAGTTTGAAATTACTTATTTTCAGCATAAGAAACCTTAAAAAGTCCCTATGGGATGTTTTATTGCCTGAAAAAAAGACAATTACATACAATAACTAGAATCTAAATTGGAAAAAACACAAGCTTGCAAGTATATTTTTTAAGTGGAAGGAAAGGGAAAACATCTGGAAAGGTTGAAACTGATGAGAGAGGATGTCATCAAACTCAGTGAAGAATCTCCAGATTAAATATCTTTTTACTGCTTGTGTGTCTTTAAAGGATGTAGAATGGTATTGCAAGTGTCTGTCTTTTCTATCAGATAGTCAAATAACTTATTCAAAGGTGAGATGAATCCAAAGCAGGCTGTCTTCAAAAAGTCTTCAGTGTCATTATGCTGCTTTGGATTTCCAGAAAAAAAAAGAAATGGAAAAAGGGCAGGAAAGGGGTAGAGAAAAGGGAAGAGGAACAGGAAGCAGAAGGGGACTTCATGGAGCAACTCATCACCTTCCAAAAGACCCAGTCACAGAGAGATTCTGAAACTTTGGCATTAGTTGTATTAATTGCAGGTCATGTTGGTGAAGCTTGGCTGTGGATCTGAGAAACTGTTGGGCTTGCTCTGAAAGTTGTGAAGTCCTCTTCACTAGCCCAAGTCATCAAATTTTTCTGACAAAATTTTGCTTGTGTTCTGCACTGTAATAAGGGAAGGCTTGACTCCAGATTCTAAGCCTCTGGAAAACTTTTTGTTTTGCTATAATGTTAATCTTCTTACTGCTATTGTGGCAGTAAATCAAGTACCCCAGGCGGTACACTCAATAACAGGTGCTAGTCACAGCTCTAAAAAGATTGTGGCTTATTATTGAGATGACTCACAACAGCATATTCACACTTAGCTTGTAAGCATTCCGAGATGTACACCATCTGTTCCTGCGTGCCTTATCCACACCTGAGAAATTACTGTCATAATAATAGTTTTAACAATAATAGATGATTAAATGGGCTAAGCTAGACCTTTCAACAGTGTCAGTCAAAACAATAAAGCCCCAAAGAAAAAGCAGCTTTCAGCCCTCTTCATGCCTCGAAGATTTCGGGTTGCTGCTCACAGTGGTTCTCAGAATAATAATCCTGCCTGTCATCATATTTGTACCACTAGTTTTAGATCTCTGACAAGTGGTCTTGTCTTAGACACAAGTCTAAGAGTGTTTTAAAAATTCAGCCAAGCAAGTAGAGTTATTTTCATTTTCCAAGCCCCTTTGTCTCTTTCACAATTCCAGATCATGAGGCTTTAGAGCTGCAAAGAAATCACAGGTTTCAGTTGGGCATGGGGAAAGTACCGTACTATCCAACAGAGTCCAGTTTCATTAAGCCTTACAGCATCGTGCAAGAGTCACCATTTGCTGTTGTGTAGGTCTTCTAGAAACACTCCTCTTCCCCAACAGATCCTGACAAGTTTAGAATTAAAATTTTAATTGGACTGACATTTCCTAGGCAACTGTACTTTCGCAGCCCTTGAGTGCAAACAAAAAAACGAAACCCACAAACAAACAAAAAAAGAAATTTGCATTTAGATGGTGAAATTATTTTTTTGTTTTGTTTTGTTTTGTTTTGTTTTGAAGAGGTTAACAAGCAGCAAACCATGATAACTTCCAATTTTTGAGATAACACCTGCTTGGAATTATGCCAGCCCTGATCAAATTAGGGGTCTGCCTCTTATTTAAATACATTCTCCCATCCCAGGCACAATATGTTCCTTTTTTTCAATTTTATTCTTTGCCTGTAGCATGTGGCAATAGAAACAAATCAAATCAGCTCACTTTCTGCCAAATCCAAAGAATGAATTGCTTTCAATAATACACCCACACTTCCACACTTTAAAAAAGTAAATTGTTGGCCCCATGACTTCTAAAGCTCTAGAACATTTATTTTGTTCATTAAGAAGCAGTCAGGCCTATAAAGGTACTCAAACTGTTTTATCAAAGAAAAAACACACTTAGTTGCTAAATGATGCAGCTTAAGTGAAATGATTAAATAGACTGACGGTTAAATGCTTCAAAGCTGTCTATCCCAGGAGGTATGGCTGTTTTACAGATTTTGATGATCAGAGTAGAATGAACTGGAAACTCCTACCCACTCTGCAATCACACCTTCACTTGCAGTATAGACTGAGTTTCATATTCTTACCTGACAAGATTCTTGGGGTCTACAATCCAAATACAACACAAAGGCATTAGGTACAACAGAGTTTATCACTTGTGGAAGAAGGGGCA
>NW_009188291.1:8193-56824 GCF_000690835.1 Fulmarus glacialis | reverse complement strand
CGGGCCCCGGGCCCTGCCCTGCCCTTGCCCGCCCGGCATCCATCCCGGCCGGGGGGATCGCTACCGGGGAGGGGGGGACACAGCGCAACCCCGCGGGATCCACTGCCGAAGTCCGGCCTGCGCCCCGCGCCTCTTTGTATCGCCGTCATCCCCGGCCGCGTCCGTCTGCTTGACTGTGCAATTATTATATCATAGCCCTCCTCGCGCCGCGCGTAGGGTTCGAAATGGATGTTGTGAGGCCGGGGAATAAAGGCCACCAGGCGTGCTGAGCCCACGCTGTTGACATCTTAAAGACGGAGGGGCTGACACATCCATCCCTGCCGAGCACCCAATTTGATGTGACTATCGTATAATCACGCTGGGGCGTTCGGCTGAATGCGAGATAACGAGAGCGCACTCCAACGTGCATTTATTTGTATTTGTATGCCGCATTACCCCCATAGATTTGGGAATTAATGTTTTGACAGACGTTCTTCATCTGCTTATCACAAGAACGTGGGCAGGTGGTGATCCCATCTTTTTGTTGTATAATCATCGAGCCTCCTGCATTATCTATCTCCCGTGCTTCTCAATCAGCCTGTGCAAAAGCACATTCCTCTTCTAGTCAAATAAAACCCTTGAACCAGATCAATTGTCCATCAAAATTAATAAGCGAGCTTCAGTTTTTGTGGGCGAAATTACGTGGTGAAGAGCCTAAAGATCTTGATTCTTATAAGCACCTTTTAGCTCCTCACTGGATGTTTAGGCCGTGTCCATCGTTTATCCTCCAAGCACCTGCTGCCAGGAGCTACCTCTGTCCCGCAGAAGTTGAAGCCTCCTGAAGCCTCAGCTCACTGGGATTCCCTGCGGTGTGGGTCCCGAGATGGCCACAGCTGCGGCCACCCCGTGATACCCAGGCTCTGCATGACGCGGGGTACGGCCAGGCGCCTCCAAGTTGACTTTAATAAAATTTAGCAGCGTTCAGCTGGAAGACGCATTTAATTCTGCGCTCTTCCCTTTGGCAAACGTCCCTCCAAAGAGAAAACCCTGCCTGCCTGCAGGAAACCTCACCATGAAAATCACAGTCTCCTTATTATCAGGATTTCTTAGATTTTCATTATTAGCAACACTGCTAACTGTCAAAATATTATGGGCAGCTCCTTAGCACATGGAACTTGGGCCGCAATGAGTAACAGCAATTTGCACCAACTGAGGACTTGCCCGTGGCATCTCAGCAGTGATTTTTTTAAACCACAACCACCATCTCTCTTTGCTTTAGCCAATTTGCTTTGTTAAACATTATATACGCAATGTATGGGGGTGCAGGACAGAAAAACAGTAATTGCTCCTAATAAATAATGTTGAGTTCATGATAGAAACAAAATAAGTGACATACGTTGAGGCCAAAGACACAAATAATTATTTCATTACTGGAACAATTAGATTGCAGGTTGTAAAGGAGAAAGCTCTGAAGCAAATGTCTTCGAGTTTTGCAGGGGGCAATCCTCAGGCATGTGGATTTTTCTTCAAACTATTTGGATTGCGATCGAACATTCATCAAGTGTGAAATAGCCTTTGTAATTAGATGCTAGGAAAAAAGATACACGGTAGGCTCAGTGGGGGGCCTGAAATGATAGGTTTTTAACTTCAAATTGTAGCTTTTAAAACTTCCATTCAGCTGCTGCCCAGCCTTGAAGGAGCTTGAACTCCTCCAGCATCTCACTGGTTTGTGCAAAATTCAGCACGTGCTTGGAGTGGGGCGTTTTGGCTTCCCAGAGCTCGGGAGCAGCAGTTTTAGGGCAAGGGAAAGGCATAAGAGCCAAAGGAAGAGGCTCGTCCTGCTGCCCGGGCAGGCACGGGGCAGACCTCTCTTCTGGCCTCTTTCCTCCGGGTTATTTCTGTATTTTATCCACTTTCTAGACAGATGTTTCAGGCACTAGGCTGTTATCTAAAAGGTGGATTCCCCACATCTCCTCCTCCTCTAACTATATTTTAAAAGACTGAGGCTCCCATCCTTAAGGAATAATTGAGGGTGGTTGCGCAGATAATCCTTGCTAGGAGAAGAATAGTCCTGAAAACTTTATGAGGGATGCTTGCAAAGCAAATCAAAATCAAGCTGTTCCTCTCTTCTATTTATTTTAACCTACCGGTAGCTGTACTGAAAAGCTAGTTGCACTGTTTAGGAACAAAGCCCTCCCAGCAGAATTTTTTTGTGAAATCAAATGAGCTTTAAAAAATGCACTTCTTATGAGTCCTTCCAATGTGGGAACTGGGTATTTGGGGTGCAAGGTTTACGTGGCACCCCTTTTCCCTGTCAGCCAGGGTTCACCTCGCTTGCTGGAATAATGCTCCTCCCTGCTGCTGCTAATTAACTTCAGCACTCACTGTGCTCGTCCAGTGTTGCAGCTTAACTACTTACTAAAATATAACAAAGTCTGTAGCCCCTGTGTCTGTAATCGTTATATTTGATGAATCTGTAATTATTTTTAGTAAGGGATTACATGCTTCTCTTGTGAATAACTTGGTTTCTATTAGCAGTGTATTCAGGAAACCAGTGATGTTCAAATATTGTTTCCTGACCCACATGCTGGCTTCCAAGCAGCTGAATGCACGTCACACGAGGCACTCCATCAGCCGGGAGCACAAATCACACTTCCCCTCTACACTTCAGCGACACGTCGGCCTGAGTGCAGCACCTCCTGCTACACTGGTACCTCTCAAGACCTTGCAAGGAGCTAAAAAAAAAAAAAAAAATTTACAATCTGTTTTTCTTAAAGAGGTTGATTTGCAGAGGCAAATACGGGCCTTGATCCTGCAAAGACGATGCTCCTGCACAGCTTTTATGTCGCGTGTGGAGTCAGAGTGACTTCAGCTGGATGACTCTCAGTGCATAAATTTAAGCGCGTGCATCTCTCTCTGCAGATTTAGAGCGAGTATCTGTTGACTAGAATAGACCAGTTATTTTACTGCTCCAAGTGTTTGTGCAACTCAGTTAGTCAGTGCTATGTACGAACAGGCAGACACAAATCCTGCCTAGATCCTTCTGAGCCAGAGACCACATTTGATAATTAGAAATGAAATTTGTGTGTTGAGTAATGCCACATATCCAGCACTGATGTCAATATCCCAGTTATTTTTTACCAATTTTTGAAACATAACTGGTTCTGAAGAGATATATTGGCTAGTTTATAATGGATATTCATTAAAATAATCATCTATGCTTAAGAAGGTGCTCATGTTTTTTTACAGATCGGTGGCAGCAAACGTTCGTTTTCTACCGGTTCTGTTGATCTAGAAACTTAAGCCTAGAGTGTGATTTAACTGTCTAGAATACAGGTACAATAAGCAGGAATAGGAACACATTAAGGAATTTTCCTTAAAGATTTTTGTGAGTGTAAATTTGGAGCCTGGAGAAATTAATTGGTTTATTTTACTGCGTACTCTGCTTTTAATATCAGTACTCTAGTTTAACTTTAAAATGCATTAAGAGAAGCACATCCTTCATTTCACTACTGTAATTGATGCAGACCAGGGATTAATTTGTTCCAAAACATATTTGGTAAACTGTTCTGTAACTAAGCATTTAGAAGACGGGTTGTTTTTCTTATAGTTTTGATCTCACACCAGACTGATACAGGTATACAAGCACCATCGAGCACAATTACTTCTAGTGGGAAGTCAAAAATCCAACATTTGGTATCAAACCTGTAAAAGTAATTTCATTAAGAGGGTGGTTCAGATCACTTTCTGTATAATTTACCACAAGGATGTCATCCAGTGTGAAGGATTGCACCGGTAGAAAAAAATTGCTCCTAAAGGTAGTGTATGATCTTTATTAGATCAGCAGCTCCCCTTCCCACCCCCTATTTTAGGATTAGTTTTTCGTATTTAATTACTGTAACATTATTTTTTACACGTTTAAAAGGTTTGCACTACAGACCTGGAGTTTCATACCGTAACAGTATTTAACTTAATGAAAAGGACTCATTTATGCCACAAGTTCTCTGTGGGAGCCCAGACAAAGGAAGGTGAATGGATTTGTCTTTTTTTGCTGGTTTAAAAGCATGGGGAATCTTGCTTGTCATAGAAAAAAAGAAGCCATCAAGGCAGCTTTCAGTTCGGAGGTTGCCAGGAATAATAATTCTCAGTGTTTCTGCTTCTCCACTTCCATGGGAGTATATCAAGTGGGTTTCTTATGGGAGGTACCCCTCATTTGTTGTCTGATACTGATGCTACCTTGATATTTGAGGTGCTGGGTCCCCCAGGCTCTGACCCCGAACTGACGTGGGTGGTCGTGTGTGCTCTATAGGGACTCTGAGACCCCGAATCGTCTTCCTCCGTCCCGCCCTGCCCTGCCCTCTGCCTCCGGGAGCAGCTCTGCAGGCAGGGGACTCGCACATCCCGGGGTATGTCCCGCCGCGGGGCTATGGTGTACTTTGAGCTCCTAGTTGGAAAGGTGCGGGTTATTTGCAGTCTGTGCAGAAACTCTCTCAGTTCTTTCTAATTTTGAAAGAAAACCAAGCCTATTAAAAAAATAGCCGGTCTGCAGCCTGGTGCTCAGCTGCTGCTGTAAGTGCCTCGAGAAGCAGTTGGCTCCTCTGGGCCCCGGCCATGCGCTCCCAGCCGCGCTGCCTCCTCCCGCTGCCAGCACGAGCATTTGTGCAGCTGCAAGGTGAAGTGGGTCAGGGAATGGATCCAGCTGAACGCTAATCCCAGGGGGGAAAAAAAAAAAGCTTATTTTCAGCTGGATCTGTTCCCCAACCTGGTTCTGCCTTCAGCCGCATGAGACACGTGCTTGCACGGGGAGAGGCTCACACGGGTGGGAACGAGCAGCCGGGGCAGGGAGTGCAGGGCCGGTTTTATGGCAGCGCTGGCTTATGCCGTCTTAAAAGCATTTGTCAGGCTATGACCTTGTGTTAATATATTACTGTTTTGGTGCACCGTGCAGCAGAGGTTACAGCGCTAGATTTTCACTCCCAGAACCATGACGCTGCATTTTGCAGGATCTGTGGATGAAAAGACTCCGGTGGTGTTAAATATTTCTCTGTTAAATACTTGGATGTGGTCGTGTTGGGGAGACAAGCGTGGGGTCGCAGAGGGGCTGCCGGCAGGGAGTGGGATACCCGCACACGTTATCAGAATACGTTAATCCTCCACTGGCATCGACTGCAGCAACAAGTGCGTTGTAAGACCAGCAAAACATATGGGATACTCTAATACAATATATAAACCAATTTAATTCAATAGTACATTGATCGTAATAGTAACAGTTGTTTTGTGATCTAACTATGGTCTCAGTATCATACTTTCTTCACGTTAAGCTAAGTATAGATTTTGAATTATTTTCACAAAGTTGCACAAATTTAGGGACCAGCTGATATTTTTTGTAACATGTTGGTGTTATCCCTTCTTGGCAAATTTATTCCTGTTGAGAAAGAAAAGGAGTTGCATGCTGAGAACTCTTGCATTGAATTGATGATTAGAAAGAGGCAATACATATTACTTCTGCCCTACTACAGACACTGAATTCAACATCGGTGGGAAATTCTCAAATCCATTTCCCTTTGCAAACATGAGCAAAAGGATGCAAACATACAAGAAATTTATCTTTTGATAATACTGTTGGGTTTTTTCCCCCCTGCATGTGCGTGAAATCATTATGCAGAACTGTTGGGGTATTTTTTTCCCCATTTTATTCGTTTTATATCCTTAAGCAAGTCTGGAGAAAAGTCTCACAGAGTGCATATGCATTTGTATACCCCTTCTATAAAATGTCTTAATGTCATCGCCGCGTGAGCAGAATTGTTCTGCTGATCTAACACATGGCTGATGTTTAATCTTTCCAGGAAAGTTTAATGAAAGGTTCTTGAATCAATCTGTCTGGTTTAAAGTTTGAAGGGCATTTGGATGCACTAATTTGATGTATGTGCCAGGTGTTTCTAAACAAATAGTTATTAGATAAAGACATAGAGCCCTTCCCACTCCCTCCCCCTTATCTGCCGTGGGCTTCCTCAACGTTCACCGTCCATAAATGCCGGCTTGCTTCAATTGCCTGTGCTTTCAGCATACTTTAATATCTTAATGGGGAATACTACAGCACGCAATCCTAGTTCCACATTTGTTATTGTTTCGTAAGCCAATTATTGGGAGATTTAACATTATAATGTCAACAGAAAAGAGTTTGGGAACAAAATGAAAGGGTAAACTGGGCCTTCCAGGTAATTTGCCATTTGCTGGGACACTGGTAATCGCCTGCATGGCCATTACTGGTGGTTGAAGTGAAACGTGTTTTGCTTGTATTCCTCAGTGCCGTGTTGTAGGCAGGCTGGACCCGACTCATGGCCGCCTTATTCTAGCTGTCACTCGCTGTTTGAATTACAGTCGTGCCTGGGGCATCATCTGAGATCTGGCTGGAAAAGAGCTGGCCAAAGGGGGTATGACAGATGTCTATAAAACCCTGAAGGGTATGGGAAAGGGAATAGGGAACGAGTATTCACTAATTCTTACAACAGAAGAATGTATCGAATCACAATTAGCTATCAGATTTTAAAAGCGAGAATCTTTTCTCGTAGCAGAAAATTAAATTGTGCAACATCCTGCCACCAAAATGCTGCGGAGCGAAATTATATTGTGGGCTAAATGGGGCTGAAGTAAATTCATGGGCTACAGGTCCCTCAGTGATGACTGCACATGGCCATCTGGACTCGGTCTCTGGGTTCAGGGGATCCTCATACCACTGGTTATTAGAAGCTAGAAGGGTATCTGCTGTTTCTCAGTTTGTCCTGAAGCATCCATTGCGACCCCTGTTAGAGACAAGAGATGGGGCGAGGCGGACCAGAGCTGGCCCAGGCAGCAGATCTGACCTTGTCCTTCTTACACTGACTGCTCTTGGGAAGACCATCTCAGTCCCAAAGCACCTGCAGTCTGCAGAGTCAAAAGAAATACCAGGGGAAAAGAGATGAAGTGACTCACACAAAGTCCCTCGGTAGGTCAGGGAGAAACTAGGTTTCACCAGCCCTGGCCAGCATCCTGTTCACCAGAGCACCGGTCTTTCGTTTTAATGCTAATTAGGAAGTTACTGGCATAAAACTGAAGCTGTGCAGCCCTGAATGAGGTCCTCCAAGGATTTAAGTGCCTGGAAGGCAAAAGTTGCATTTCATTGATAGGATAATTGTGTCTTAAATCTCTCTGGTCACCAGAGATGTAGCAAGCGTGGTGTCAGCTCAAGACGGAGCGAGGTAAATGCAGATAAGGCAGCGCCCGTGGATTGCCAGGCATTTATATGGTGCCGGTACAGTACAAAGGGGCCTGAGCTGTGCGAGCCTTGTACCTGCCGCTGTAATCTAAATAACCCAGAGCGACCAGAGTCTCCTGCGATGGACACGATCACCAATAGAGACTGCCGCCATCTCTAACTGAGAATTTAAAGAAGGGACATTGTCTCGGAGGTCGATCAGGATTTGGGAGTGATTCCAGCCATGCACGAGCAGCAAAGCTACCTGCACTCACCCTTCCTCTTCTTCATTTTGAAGGAAGGATCGCTTACGGGAAAACAAAGCACCGTAGCCAAATCTCAGCCAACCCTTCCAAAAGCTGCTTGTTGCCAGATTGCGTGCGTTGAAGCAAAGGACAGTCTGCCCAAGAACAGTACTACTGTTATAGCAGTGACAGCTAGAGATATGATTCTTTTTTTTTTTTTAAACTGAAACAGTTATACACTGGAAGCCCTACTGCGATATAATTATACCGGTGTAAACACACCCTGTACCATCTTGCTTATTTTACTTTCCGAATTGTAACAAGCTGCACTGGTGTATGCATTTCTTTTAGCAATTGAATTGTGTCCCCACAAGGATTTTTGCTGCTTTAACAGAAATGGTATTAAAGCAACAGACCTTTTCAGTGAAGACCGGTCCTTAGTTTCTAAGTAAGCATTTTTACTTTTTTGGCAGCAATAAATAAGCTGTAGGAATCTAGTCCTTTAAAGAGAAAGATAAAAGGCACAGAAAATCTGGTCTCTAATGTTCCTATTTCCTGATTAGACTTCAGAAAAGGGCAGTCAGAGAAATGCCTTCAACCTTCGCTGTTAAATCCCCAGGAAATCCTGATGCCCAGGATCTGTGGTCAGGAAAAAATCTCCCAAAAGACAGAGACAGGATGGATGCTCCTGTTCGTTCCAGCGTCTTCGCGGAGGCACGTGGAGCAACCAACCTTCTGCTGGGTCCTGCATTTTTGTGCGTACGCTCTTCTGCCTTGGTTTTAGGGAGGTTCCAGCAAGAGATGTTTCTGATACTTTTCTACATCACATTTGGACAAGCACTATGTATTCAGTGGTGAAGGGCAAATGGAGCCAGCTTCTAAGCAGTGCTGTTTCCCTAGATGCGTATCTGTAAAAGGTTATCAAGGATGCCCAGAGCGTTAGCATGGTCACAGCCTTGGTGGACTTCCAGATTTCAGTGAACTGACGTTAGGGGAAAAAGAGCAAGTTTCTGCTTGTGTCTGGTGCCTCATCCCAGGTGAGCAAAACCGGACCCAGTGAAGGCAGCTGATGTAAATCTTTGCCATCTGGAGGGTGTGGGGAAGAAGTAGAGCCGGGGGCTGGCACAACGGAGACAGCTGCTACGGGAGATTTGTTGCTGGTCAACTACTCCTTCTCTGCCATTCTCTTTCATACCTGCTCCACCCTTCTTGGCCAACAAGTTTTTCATGGATTCAATGTACTAAGAATCGATCCAGGATGTTTTGAATGTCTCGAGAGCTTACATGTTGTCTGACACGTTGGCAATGCAAGAATGAGTCTGAAGTGCCTGGAGTCCAGCTTCCATGCGGTTCAGAGACAGAGAACCTGGTGAGACTCGGGACACCCCAAGGTGACCTTTTTAGTTAACAGCGAGATAATATGTCAGAGGTACCAAATGTGTACATAGACTATGGTCTGGTTTGGGACCCCTTGTCCTTGTCTGGGACACGTCCTTCTTTTCATCTTGCATACTTGGATGGGCTCTGCTACAATACCTTTGTATCGCAAAGGTTTTAGTAAGTGCATCCACAGTACCTACCATGAAAAGCCCTGGAGGTACAGTAGTACTTGGGTGGATATCTGAGGTACGGCCAGATGTCCCAAACCAGAATAATGCCCAGCCACCATGCAATCCTCTCTCTAAAGCATGTGTCTTGACATGACTGTATGCACATACTGGCAGCAATATGGACAGCTGCTCTTCTTGGGAAAGCAGTCTGAAGTTTTGGCTAACCAGGCTCAAAATGATAAAATCTAAAATACTTCGACATGTGAAGAGGATTTTTCAATTGTCATTAATGCTGCTTTCTAAGGAGATTTTAATTCATGTAATGAACCATCTAACTTAAAAATCAGGTACCTAAAGCTACAGAGGCAAAGTCCAGAGTAATTCTTGTCAAGCAAGCTAGTGAGCATCAGTCCTATGGGATGCCTCACCATTGGCCTCGATACCAAATTTTTCACAGAACCTAGCACTGAAGATTTTAGCCCCAGCACCCCACGCCCAGCCCTCCTCGTCCATCCAGTCCTGAGATTTCACAGCAAATGGGAAAACAGGTAGGACAGAATGACTGTTGCTAGAAGAGCCATAAAGCAGCCCAGCCATGCCCGGTGCTTTTCAGAACAAAAAGACATCTGTGCCCTTTCACGCTCACATCGGAAGATGTCTTGTGCCGAGCATGGGCAGCAGCCGGCAGCTGCCTCTCCCTGGTAAAAGCCCATAGGCGTCCCACCTCAGGGTCACCAGAGCTTGTAGGGTGGCTACCGGGGCTGGCTGCAGCCTGGTGACTTATGTACGGTGGTAAAAACAACTCTCAGCTCTGCTTGCACGTGAGGCTCAAGGGCAGTGCTCAAATTGCACGCCGTATCAGCCTGGTGAAAGAGCTTCCCTGCAAAGCATCCCAAGGCCAAACGCAACCCGAATCCATTAATACGAGACTAATTCCTCGTTGGAGTTAGTCTCTACCACATTAGCCTCACACTCCAGCAGCACAAAAGCGGAACTTTTTAAAAAGGTGTATACGAGTAGTGTAGCTGCCTTTGGCGTTTAGTGTCTCCCCAGGCAATTGATAGGTAACACAGTTCGCCGGGAGGAAGGTGTGCAGGGGGAGCTGGGGGGAACAGTCTTCAGCGCTTGGGCTGTATTGGCTCTCAGCAGCATAAGCAAACAGGAGTTTTAAAAAGCACAAATGCAATGACGTATTTCCATATAAACTTTTCTCTATGCCTCTGAGAAGTATATTGGATATTGATACTAAGCCAAGCAGAAAGTAAGTTGCTCGTTACTGGAATTACCCCATCCTCCCTTTATCTCTATGCATTATCCAGTAAGAGAATAAATCAGTCTGTGGACTAAACTAAAATCCTGGGAAGTCATTTCGGATAGTGCCTAGGTTTTCTTTAAACAAATAAACAGAAAGTACAAAAAGGAAAGAACTACTCTGAGCCAACCCAGAGCGTTTGTGTCATGCCAACCAGCATTTGTGTTCATTCTCTGCAGGTTTTTATTGAATTTAGATAAATATCTAAATCAAATTTCATTTTCAAAACAAAAAGAGGCACTTAATCTAGAAAATATCAAACTGGAAAACTGTGAAACTTTTTCATTTGGGGCTTTTCTTCTACATGAGGCTATTTCCCAAAATCATGATGAATTTGCAAATAGTTTCAGCTGTCCCAAAATTACACTTTTCAGCAAACGCTACTTGTCTGATGAAAATCATTCAGCTGTTACCAAGGTCTTGGCTAGCTCTGGCTTTTACATTTCCAGTGGGATTTTTCCACAACAGTTAAGCAGGAGTGGCTTGGGAGTTTAAATATGGATAATTCCCTCCATCCTGTTGCAACTTCTGCAGCTCCAGCTCTTGCCTGGCTCCTGCGTGCTGCTGCACTACAAGCTGGGGACACATATAGGGATGACAGCAACTGCTGCAGGCTGCTGGAGCATCCCTTTAGGAGGAAACAAAGACAAAACTCAGCGTGTGGGATAACGTCTAAATGAGATACGAAGTGTAATTGGAGATGGAGGGCTTGATGGAGGGCCCACAGTGGAAGTTGGAGAGGGTTCGACTGGGTCAAGAGAACGGGCTGGGGAAGCGGTGGAGGACCTCTGTGGGAAGAGCAGCATCCTGGCAGCTCCTGTCTGCGAGCTATCAAATATAAATGTTATCTAGCGAGGGGGGCTGGGGGAAAGAAAAGGCTCTAAAATCCAGTTTTACACACATTGTGTTTTGAGTAAATATTATTTTAGCTATCTAAAGTATTCAAACTAATCACGGCAGTTTCCTTTAATGTCTGCCATTCCAGACACAAGGTTTATTTACTGTAATGTAATACATCTTGAGGGAATGTCGTATGCAGATATTAGCAATTAACTCATTAATCTAAAAATCACAATTCTTGCAATTAATAGAGCACTGCACAGTCACTCTAATTACAAACTCTGCACAAAAGGCCAGTCTCACAGGGAACATGTAGCCTCCTAATTAGCCAAGATTTCAAAGGCAGACAGAAAATTGAGATGTTGAGGGTCAGGGAGGGAAAAATGTGAATACACTGCACTGTGAGCATATCTGACAGCGGGACTGACAAGCAATACATAAAGAGTTTACTTCGGCAAAGTCTGGGGGGTAGCGCTCATCTACCCAGGGCAGGCGTGCGGCTGTCTGCCAGCAGCGGTGCGACTTATTTTGGGGGGAGGCACCAGCGAGACTTGCTTGCATGGAGGCGATGGGGTCCTGTTGCTCCTCTAACCAGGGAGTTCCCAAACTTTTGCAAGGCGCTTACGCGGCTGTGCTCAAGGGAGGCACTGCCGTGGGATGCATCTGGCATCCAGCGATGGAGCTTCATCTGCCGGGAGACCCAGGGCCACCTCTGGGATTCAGGGATGGGGAGCAGCCCCTCGGGATGCCGGTGAGCGGCGCAGCATTTTCTCCCTGAGTCCTGGCTCCGGTCCAGCAAAGCACTTATGTATGCATTTAACTTTAAGTACAGGAGTAATCCTGCTGATTTCATTAGGGCTACTCACACGCTTAATTGGCTGATTTGGAAAAAGAGTGCTCAGCATGAAGCAGGACCAAGTCCTCTATCTCTGGACACGACCTTGCAAAGTCTTGCAGCATCTCCGTTTTTCCAACTATTAAGTGGAAGCAGCAAGACCCGCTTCCCTCCGTGCCCCTGGGCCGGCCGGTGCGGTGGCAGAGCCCTGCAGCCAACATGAGTGGAGTTACCCACCAGCCTCTGGACGGGCTCTTCTCTTTCCTGAGACACAGGACCTGGCCACTGGCATGCTTGGTTGTCGGGCGTTGCAAATCCCTGCAGGAGCGTCAGTCCCCAGGCACCGCAGGCATGCCTGCCGGGGCTCCGGACAACATCCCGAGAGATGCTGTGGGAAGCGTTTCCTCACCCAGGCCTCCACCCAGATGCTATTGTAATCTTTATCTTCAAGGAAGAGACAGGGAGTCTGCCACCATGGTGTTGGTAGAAACCGTTGTCATAAGCTGACTTACAGTGGAAAAAGGCTGCGTAAGACAATGCCTGTTTGACTTACAAAATAGAAATATGATTGCAGCACTGATTTCTCTTCCCTTATATTATGTCCCTGTGTCACAGCCTCCTGAGGAGTTTAGAAGCTGATGGTTTTAGTCCCAAAGAGGGTATTTTTTTCATCAAAGTTTACTGATCATGTCCCAGAGATAAACTCCTGTGTCAGTAGCAATTTTTTTAGGGGGCACCAATTTTTTTAGGCGGCACGTCCAATTATGCTTGCTTGCTGAAAGCACCCTTTCAGCTCAGAGCAAACGATCCCCAGGGGAGCACCTCCTTGTCCAGGAGCTCTGGAGGAAATCACCAGTGGTCTGTGCAGGCTCCTGTAACGAAGGTGGAAAGCTCTCCATGGGTGGTGGAGGGGACAGACTGTAGAAGCGAAGCCACTGAGTGGTTAGGTGGTGGTAAAGAGAGAGATCATCTCAGCAAGAGCCAGAGGGACTGCAGCTGAAGCAGGTCTAATGGCTCTGGTGTTTGACAGGGCGTCTGCTCCCATGTGGGGACAGGTCTTCTCAGTGATGGGCCGCTTTGTGCAGACCTTCTTGCTTGTAGACTAAAACTACTAATACCGCTTGGAAGACAAATGCTGGCAGCATCCCCCTGAGAAGAGACCTGCTCACGGCATACTAACCCCACAACTCGGGTTCAACACAATTGAGGTTGTGGATCGATAGTCATTGACTTCAACATAACAAGCCAAGCAATAATATTCTTGAAGGACACTGAAAGGCCCAGAATCCAAAAAATCTGAGATCTTTGAGACTGAGAATACTTTAAATGTGTTTGGGAGAGAACTGAGGCAGGTGAAAATGCTAAAAGAAATCATCCTAAGGAAACAAGTTGTCTTCCTACCGTTGATAGGAGGGAACTCCACAGAGGGGTGGCATCTTGGAGAGTGAAGTTGGTCCACCATCCTGCAGAGAGAGGAGGGCTTGGAAGTCATGCTAGCTAAGTGCCATACCTCCAGGGGAAGAGTACCTAAGAGAGCAAACCATGAGATATGTGAGCCTCTTTGCCAGCCTCATGTAGCCTGGGCAGGGGAACACAGAAGCAGGAGAGAAGAACCACGTTGCATGGGCCATTTAATGGCTGCTGCCCTTTCAGCAGGGTGTTTGCTCTGATAAGCTGTTTATCTTCTGTTCTGTAGGGTGGGGGATAACTTTAAACTTAATATTGTTGAGTCAATATTGCTAGAAGACTTGGTAAATGACATTAAGAATTAACTAGAAAAAGACTGAGAATAAAAGTTGAGAAATAACAACTCCATTGGGGTCCCTGAACCCTGTAGTGCTAAATCTGCGCTCACAGCTTTTTCTCATTTATTAGGCAATGCCAGTAGCTGCTGGTGCTGCTGTGGGATAGGGACTGGGCACCACAGTCGTCCTTGGAGTGCACTTGAAAAGTGGTTAGAAAAGTGGTTAGCGTGAGAAGAACTGTTCATTTCTCTGGAAAGGTGGAGAAAACGCTTAAGAAAAAAAGTTTTGTTAAAATTACCGTCTCTGGATTATTGTTTGCTGGGAGCAGAGTATGTGATTCTGATGTATTTTTTAATAACAAAGATCGCCGGACGTGGGAATAAACAAGAGTTATTAATATACTTCTTGTAAGGATGACCTGACTGTGAGTCGTGCCCGGGGTGAAGCAGCACAGATCTCCAGGGCTCTCGTCTCATCTCTGCCCTTTCCCTCCCTGTCTTAACCGATTTGTGCCCGACCTGCCTCTGCTGCAGCCGGGGCGCTCAGACCTGACCTACAGACAGGGCTGTTGAGAAACTTTGATTAATTAATGGTTGTAAAGCATTTCTGGGTCTTTGCATGAAAGGCACAGTGGATATATAAAGTACTGGGAGGAGTCGCAATGATGTGATGTTTATGTACAGATAAACTAAAAAGTCAAGTTTTCTCTCTTAAAATGTGCTTTTTTGCCTCTCGCACATGAAATTGTTATTGTTGCAACCTAAGGACAGTTATTCAAAGGCTGGGGAAATCGGTGTAAATCTTAAACCCTCTCCATTGCTGTCACGTAATTAACTTCATGTTTTACCAAGATTATCTCCCCAAATGAATTATGAGAATAATACGGTTTCAATACCATTCATTCAGTAATTAATCTTTGCAGGGAAGAAACTTCATTTCAAGTGCTAGCAGAGTATATGTAAAATATTAATCAGAGTGTTGAACTAACAACAGACCACTGGATGCCATCCAGGACAGATGAAATGCGACCACTTGCATGCACTTCTCAAAAGCAGGAATTTTATCCAGACATTTCAAAACTCCTAGGAAAGCCCGTAAGTTACAGATATGCTGAGGGAAATCATGCTCAGATTTAAGAATACAGTATTGCACTGCGCATTGTAGAAAAGAAATGAAGAAGAATAAAATGTAAAATATTGCTTAAAGTTCAAATGGAGCAGTCTGTCTTGGGAGACAAAAAAGATGATAAAAAAAGAATTGGTAAGTCCAGGCTGGCAGTTATTAGAATAGCAAAAACATAGTGCTTATGTACATAATGGTTTAACTTAGATTAAAAACCATAACTTATCTGAAAACACTCCGTTTAGTACTTCGGAGGTTAAATACGGTTCATAGCAGCTCTCACAATTAAATTGTTTTTCCCTCGCTTCAATAAAGTATATTAAAAATCATTTCCTGAAAAGTAACAAAAGATCATTATTTTGTTTGCAAACCGACACCACGTTATTCCTTTAAAGGGAAAACATGTGCAGCAGCGGTGCTTGCACAGCACCGGGGCTCGCACGCCCTGAGCCGAGACGCAGAAAGCAAACAGCCCTGCACCTCTCCTGGTAAGAGCCAGACCTGAGGTGCGGTACCGTTTGCACCAAAGGAGCTGATTCCTCGTTGAAATCACCACGACAGTGCGATGCCTCGGCGATGCAAACCCCGTCGGCCGCATCCCTTCTCTCCCCGCAGCCCGTCCCGCGTTGCCCTCGTCCCGTGCCCCTGCGCAGCGCACGGGGAGCTGCTCTGGGGGGCTTGGCTGGCCCCGCACCACTTGCTGTGGTGGTGACCTGGGCCCGCCGTGCGGTTCCCCGGTGTCAGGGATGGTGCAGGGAGGATGCTGGACCTACGCTGATGCAGGACCACATCCTCTGCTACGGGAATGCTGGCGGCAGATCTGCCCGTCTCCATTAAGTGTTTCGTTGAAGTGCGGTAACAGAGGTAAAGCCTCAAAGCCTGAATATCTGAGCAGGACTGGTTGCTTTGAGGCACTAATCCCCTGTAAGCGTACGGTCCAGAGGGTAGCTTGTTCCAATTCTGTACGTTTTGCCAGTGGGTGTTTTTGCAGCATTGCTTTGCTTATACAGTAGATTTTATTTGTTCGTGGTTGATGGGAAGGTCTGAGATTTACAGTCACCTTTTCCTCCTGGCTGTTTTCATTTGGTATGGGATAGTATTAAAAAAATTTCCTAGGATAAGAGTAACTACAATACGCAATCCCAAAGTGATTAGCAGACTCGTCTGCTTGCTATGAGAGCAGCTCTAAGTGTACAATTAGATACAAGACTCATGTTTAAAAGTAGGAAATTGCACGGGCTTGTCTCCAGCAGGAAGGTGGGTTCCCCAGGCCACACTCTGCAGGCGTTGCCCTCCCCCTCTTTGCCACCCACCCTCTCCCCATTCCCAGGATTTCTGTCATTATTTACCCCAGAATTTCCACCGCAGTAGGTAAGGGTGGTGCTCCAGCTTCTCTCGGCACTGGAGGAGAGTTGCTTGGGAAGCACTGGGCTCTCTCACTCCTCCCCTGCCACGGCCACTGGTTTCTGACACTGTTTGTCCTCCCCTGGAGTGATGCCTCACCACCAGCACACTGACATCCCTTCACGGGACGCAGGCACACACAGGGTGGCCGTAAGAGGAGGTGAAACATCTTTTAACCTGCCCCAGAGCCCTCAGAACCACACTTAAAGCAGCACCCGCCGTGCTGAATCGGTCTGGCTGGCATCGCCCGGTGTGACCCTCTCCTTCGTGCATGGACCCCCACGTTGGGTGATGCAGTCCCGGCTGGGCAACTTCAGTAGCAGAAAAGGTGTCATAGGTGAACCAAACTCCAAACCAACGGTAATACAGAAATACAGATTTTGAGAGCTGTGCTGATGGGGAGCAACAATGCAGAACCGGAAAAACCACCAGCACCTTTCCCAAACACGTGCTCTGAAGATGCCATGAAGTACCTCCGTGGGTTACATCAGTGCAAGCTGCTGTGATCCACTCAAGTTATTTCCTCCCTAATGGGAGACTGAGATCAATATCACACTTCAGCAGCATTAAAAATCTACATCACATAGACAAATTCCTTCTGCTGTCACAGGAGGGACCCACACTGGCTTTCAGCTGCAGGTTGTCCCATGCCCCCCAGCACCTGTGAGCCTTTGGGGAGAGAAGAGCTCCCTCCGTTCGGCAGCAGCCGTCCGTCTCTCTGTGACCCGACCTCTGCTCCTCGGAGGAAGAGAGCAAAGAGACAGCGACGATTCCCATTTCGTTCCCCTGCGCTGGGAGCTGGGTGGCTCCATCATGGAGGTGGCGAGGTTAAAAAAGATGGGGAGAAATGGGAAAATTCCTTCAGGCTTTGTTGTGGATGTAAAGGGCCCTCGAGGGATTAAAATACGAAGATGGAAACTGTCATCTGTTTTTGGAAATGTTTTCCTCTCAGGGACTAACTCCAAGGCTATTAATCAGCATAACAAGAAGAGGAAGAGACTCTCAAAGATCAATTGCTCCTCGCTGGAGAAGTAGTTCAAAATAATTGTATATGTGTTGGGGCTCTTTTTGGTGTAATTGAATGGTACCAAAAGAGTCAAGTATATTTAAGGGATAATCTCTCCTGCGCTGTAGTGAACAAAGCAATAAACGCCTATTGAGATTGATTAATCACTGAGGAGGTGCCAAGGAGTTTAATCCATCCCAGAAGTCTTTCATGACAAGGAACCTGCAAAGTGGTGAGGATTATTGTTATGCAAGAAAAGGCTTAGAAAATAAAAAATTCCCTCTCTTTGAAATACGAAAATATTATGTTTCTGCCTCCACCTGCAGGAAACCTCCACCCCAGAGGTTCGGATAAGGATCTACTGGTAAAGCTGACTGCAGACAGGAAAGGTTCATGCAGGGTAATTCCTAGGAAACTGTATCCTTCCTTGTTTGCCCCTTACTGAGAGAGATAAAGAGGGGGAAAGCACGGAAAAAGACTCTTCTGATTAAAAAAAAGCTTCAACAGACAGACCTTTCAGTTTGTAAAAACCAGAGCGTGTCCTCTTCCCTCCCCAGCAAACACAGCCTTCCTCGCCGCCCGAAGTGAAATCCTTTATTATGTCCCGCTGACCTGGAACGTGGGACCCCCACTTTTATCTAAGAAAATGCAAGCAGAGCACCAAAACGGAGTGAAAGAGAGACAGAGATGTACGGCAACATGTGTGCTGAAGGAGAAAACTGAAATAGTCTGATTGCCTTTAGAATGCTGAGCAAACTGCAGGGTCTCGCTGGGGACCACGCTTGTGCCCGCTCCAGAGGACTTTGAGCCAGGTTGTCCCTCCGCTGCACGCGTACCACAGTGATGAGCACATTAACTGCTCGGACCCAGAAGCACCCTTGCTGAAACAGAAACACAGTAATTCAAGCATGCAGAAGCCTACAATATGCTACTCCAGTAAAACAAAACATACAGGTGACCCTAATAAAAACCGAATGTCAGAAGAGGGAAGAAGTCTGGATGTCCAGAGCTCCCAGCTTTGTCCCTTCCTATGGCAAGAGAAGTCTGAGTCCAGCCCGTCATCCTTGGGATGGGAAAATTGCATTTTTCTGCTGCGAAGCCCTGACCCGTCTCTGGCATCACTAAATCTGTGGGGAATCAGTGGGATGAGGGTGCTGCAGGCTCCTGCCCTCACCCGGAAGGCAGGGCACACCTTCCAGGAGAGAGGATATAAAGATGGGATAGAAAACTGGTCTGAATTTTAATAGCAACCACACTGGGAAGATTAATAAAGGAGGCATGGTCACCAAGGAGATCTTTATCTTACTCTTATGCAAAAAAAGAGTGCAAACATGGTAAGTCCGTAGAAAGCATGGCTAGTGCTTCACAGGCTAGGCAAGAAACTTCAGAAATCTGTATGTCCAGACTCTATACAGGAGCATCTTATAGCTGCTTCTACTTTTGCCTCTAAGCAATGCCGAGTACACAGAAGACAAATATTTTAAATATCCCAGCTGACAAATCAAATGCAAACATAAGAACATCATTTGCTTCATCTTCCTAACCTGAAGACAGGATTCCTACCATGAAAGTGCATGAAACAATAAACACCTGATTTGCTTGCCAGGCCCTTTTGCAAGAAAGAGAACGTGCCCTTTCATCTCGTGCATCTTGGTCTCTGATCTACAAATCCCTGTTTCTCTGTGTGCAATGCAATCTCCAGGGCAAAGCCCACTTTGGCTTGTGATTAAAAAAACACACCCAAACCAGTATCAGGAGAGGCTGCAGGCGTTTTTATCCCTGCACATCCATCGGGTCCGTGGTTTCCAGCCTTTCTGGACCCAACTCGCTCGCTTCTGCAGCGTGTGCCTCTGGAATGAGCTGCTGGCTCAGGGTGGAGGGTCAGGGTCATGCAGGCGGGATGGGCACAGAAAGAAAAGGTCAAAAGGAACCAATTCAACCCATTTTGAGCTATAAATTCAAATGAAAGGCAAACCTTATGGCCCCCGTTCAGGAAAGTATCGGTCATCAGGAAAGCGCTTTAGGATGTGTGTGGGGGGTCTCTTTCCTGATTCAGGGTCTAACGTTGTTCTAAAGGGACAATCAGCTGAGCATTTCCGCACTGCATGTAAGGAAAATCCTTTTCCGTACACAGTATCACACAGTATGTGAACTGTTTTCAAAAGACTTTCTTCTCACTATTTTACTATTTTACGCTCTTTTCTTAATTTGGACTTCAAACCCAAAAAATAAACCCTATTACTTTTTTCTGCATGGTCAGACTCTTTTGCAAGTCCTTGTTCCTCCAGCGTTTGAGTGTGTCAGACTCCACACTCAAAGGGCCACTTGCTTAAAATCACTTGCTCACACTGACATTTTTTAAACCATGGGAGCAGTCATATTAAGTCTGCCAAAGCTACTTCTAATTAAATTGTGATTTCTGATGCAAATTTAAGACAAAAGCAAGACCTTAAGTCATCTTACCCCTTGCTTCCATGCATCTCAGTATCACATGAACCCAGGCGGTGGCTGGTGGGTTCGCTTGAATATAAAATTATGAATGTAATTACCTTTTGCTGCAGCAAAAGCCTTCAGCTTCTGGATCATGTATATCTGATTAATGGTGACCACACTCAAAAGTAAGAATGTGTGGTCTACTGCCACGCTAATTACCAAATATAAACTGTAAATGCATTAACTCTAGAGTTCACGGCTGCAATGCAGTGAATGCAAACTTCTCCACTGTACCTGCATTGAGAGTCAGAAGAGTTTCCCCAGGCTCTCTCTGGCTGCACCTCAATCACATACCACCCAGTGGCACAGCCAGGAACTGTATTTCCCATTTATTTGGGAATACTTTGTGGATGCAGTAATATATCCCTAAACTGTATTTTGGGAGGGATCTTCTTCTGCCTTCCAAATTCAGCTCAAAATTTCACTAACTTCTACTGTGTTTTATGATAAATCGTAGCTCAAAAGGCGGCTTTATGAATTGCCATAAAAATCTGCATGTGAAAGCATCTGCTTCTCCTTACTAAAGCATAAAGGTATGCTAATAAGGTACAAAGGCAAGGCTATAAACACGGGCTAGATATGGCCATCACTAGGTTCAAAACCACGAAGGGCTGTGTGCTAGGAATGCATTTTCACTGACATCATGTAAAATGAAATGAAAGACATAATTAGCATGAAAGCACCTCGGGGCTTGACTGGTGGCCATTCAATTTAGCGGGACTTTTGCCATCAGCTTTAAAAAGTGCGGAGTAAGACCCCGAAGGAGACCCAACAGCCTGCTGTTACCGTAGTTCGGGGTCTGCTTTGCAGGGGCTGCTACACGTGCGTAGACTTTGCTTGCACAGGATCTGACAAGAGCGTTTTCTGGTTAAGGAACTGGACGGGACCCAAGAGATCCGATTTCAGGTTTTATTTCTGCCGTAGACTTCCTGTGCGACCCTGGGAAAGCCACTTAACTGTGGGTGTCTGTCCCCAGTCGTACACCACCACCACCACTTCGTTTCCGGTCTCCAACTGGACTTCTAGCAAGGGAGGATGGAGGACATCTTGCTCAAAGTGCCCCCATACTTTGCACAGCGGCCGCAGCCTTGGCTGACACCTCCGTGATGCAAAGGCACTGGTATTTTGGAGTAGAAAACATTTTCACATGGGATAAAAATCTTATTTTGCCTACTTGATTGGATAGCGCTCTGAGCTGCACCTACTCAGGAGTGACCCGTGCCTACCTCTTACGAGAACACTTCCATCCTGATTAATCTAATATGAACAATAAATATTAGTATGAGAAAACTCTGAAAATTGCTCTTTATCATTACTTGTACGTAATAGATGGGTTTAAAATAAAATTCATATTCTCTTCACCTTCTCCTGATCAGTAGCTGGTATTTGATATCAAGAGATTTTTCCTATTAAATTAATCAGAAGTTGTCAAGTTCTAGGTAATGTCTGGGGTTTTTTTTGGGCTAACTTCAGAATTAATACCAGTGAGTTTGAAAAGGGTATACATTTTTCATTATGTCAGATGAAAAGAACATCCTTCCTATTTGTATGATAGCGCAATAAAAGACATCACCAGTGACTTCAGCTCCTGGGTAATTTTTTACTTGTCTATCTGGTTCATTTTTCTTTGATCAAACAAAGACTAAAAATACTGTGGCATTTTACTACTTCAAAACTCAGACGTACATAGACTTTATCTTTCTGAGGGAAAGATATACTGTATACTTGAATTGCCTGAACTCTGCAGTTTTTGGATAAGGACCAATTTCACCAAGCATTACATCGCTGCAGCATTGCCCCTTACAGTATTTACTGCAATCCCACCCTGGTGCTGCCACCAGTCAATGCACAAGTGGGGTTGAATGAAGTAGTGACAGGCTGGGGGTAGTTGCAATGCCCCGGTTTTACTGCCCAGCTATTTGAAAAGAATCTTAATTTCTTTTTTCCCACCAGAGGAGAAAAATTACAATGTCAGAGGTCGATCGGGCTCCTTGGTTGCTCTGCTGTCCCCTCCAGTTGCCTGACCCTGATTAATTCTTCCCCCGTGCTGCCTGCCCGCCTTTGTCTTTTGCTTTCTACCTTCTTGCCTTTCTTATCTTCAAGCACTTCCCCTAATCCCACTCACTTCTCTATCATTCTTATTTATTTTCCTCCTTTGTCTCCAAAATCAATGGCAAAGTTCTTAACTCTTGCTGCCTGAACTTCCTTTCCTTTATCTCGCTTCCTCTCCTTTCTGCAGCTTTGCGTTCCTACTTCTCCTCTCTCCACCGCACATTCATTCAGCATTTTCTGCAATGACTCCTCGTCTTTTCTTCCCTTCTCCATCGCTGGCTCTCCATCTTTCCCTCAGCTCCCCTGGGTCCAGCGCCTTTCCCAGCTCTCAGGGCTCTCCAGCCCTCCGCTCATCCCCTCCGCTGAGGCTGCTGCTCGATGACAGCGCACGTCCTGATGCTCTTTTGCTCCACAACATCTTCCCTCTGCCCCTCCAGACCTCTCGAGCCCCTCCACAGTTTTCTCATCAGTCACTCCACCAGCATCGCTGCCTGAACCTCTGCTCCCAGATGTGTGCCCACATCTGTACCTGCCCCTTCAAAACACTTCTGCCTTAATCTTCAACTTTTCCACCCTCACCTTACAACCACCTCGATTTTCATGATGAAGCTTTCCCTTCTCATGAAGCCTTCCCTGCAACCCATTCTCTTTCTTCTCACCATCAGTTATCCCTGCTCTCTCCCTCATCTAAACTGCTCTCTGTCTCTTGCCTTTTTTAGACGATAAGTGCTTTGGGACAGGGAACATGGATCATCTATGTTTATAAAGTGACTGGTAAATTTTGTGACACTGTATAAATATTTCCTTTATTAATTACAGTCTCCAGCATGAGCCTTTTCTTCAAAAAAGGTTTGTAGAAAGGAAATACATATTTTGGCAGCATCTTGTCGAGTATGTTGACCTCACTTTATAATTTCCCTCCCAGCACAGGAAAGCGCATACCACAGCGATTGCTATCGTGGCGGCATACACGCAGACCTTCTTCCGCATGCAGAAGATAAAGACCTATCTGTTAACCTCCTGTTTGTCTGCACATCATCGCAGACCGATTACGTGATAACGTTTTAAGCGCGGGTGACATTTCCTACACCTCAGCTCCTACAATTAGATCTGAGTGTCAGAGAACATCATGTCAGTGCAGGTAAGGAGAAGGGAGGCATTAATCTTCCCCAGCGGCCTCGGTGCTGACCGTTTGTCAGGACCGGCGTTAACATTTCACTTCATTCATTCACTTGACACAAGACTTTCTGTGGTGCTCAAGCCTTCCTTGTCAGCGGGTACCGGCTGAGGGGCTCATCTTCTGGACATATCCTCATCTGGCCAACAACTTACTTGCGTGCTTCTCACTCATATGGTGCATTACGATGCTACTGAGTTTGAGAAAATTCTATTTTGGGGTAAAAAGGTGTCTCTGGACTTTCATATAGGCAAAACACATTTTCTCCTTTGAGTGTCCAGGAAAAGTGTGCACTCGTCAGTGTAAACAGGCAGTGTCCCTTCAACAGACACTGCCTGCCAAGGAAAGCTCTTGCAACACGCCCGGCCCGTACTCTGCTTTTTGTATCTCTCAGCTGGCTCTGCATTTGGTTCTGTATATACTTTTTGGCAACTTTCATTATCTTAAAAGCTGTGGATGGACCCCGGTGCCGCTCCCGCCCCAGCCGAGCTGGCAAGTGTGGGTCGCATGGCGTGGATTAGCTGTGTGCGATACAGAGAGCAAAGAGATTGAGTGCAAGGGAAAAGCTGGGGAGGAAATACATGCCCTTGCCAAAAAGACTATAAATAAATCCTGTCACAGGCAGCAGAGCCTGGTCCTGATATTGCCCAAGCTCTTCTTTCAAACTTTCCCACTGTTCTGTACAGCTTTGTCTATACATCCATGCAGATACAGTAATATCAATGTCTTTACGCTTGCATATTTACAATCACATTTTTGTAGGGAAGTAGAATGAATTTTGTCCATAAAAGACACTTTTTATCATTATAACTGTTCCAACATTAGGAATTGTACCAGTTATAACTGTATCAAGTATCTAAATATATTTTAAAAAATCAACTGCCTTACCCAAATAGATGCATATGAAACGTGTAGAGACCTCACTATAGTACTTCGTCTGCTCTCTCATAAATGAGTCTTAATGAAATATTGACTTAGTGCTGGCACTGTTTCAAGAGATTGCTTGCACCTTACCCTAACCAATGTAATATCAAATGCCTAATCAAAGCATAAATCATCACAAACAAACAAACAAACATGTTTGATTGCTTTGCAATACGAGAGTTTAACAAGGCTTTCCCAACTGGGATCCTAGAAGCGAGGTAAGCCCAAATTGACAGCTGCTCAGCTGGAAACTGTAATAATCGGGACCCAGCATGAAAAAAGTACGCATGAACTGCAATTCTAAAGAGCTGCCGATGCCTCAGTAAAAACTCTTAGGTTGGAGTGATTGTTCATTCTGAATAGCTATTGAGCCCATCAATACCTGCGCCTCAGTGCAGAAGAAACGCATATACTAATTCGAACCCTGTGTTTTATTCACCTCCTTTTACAAATTTCCTCCAGAAAACAGATGAATTATGAAATGGTGATCCAAAATGATGCAAAAGTCAAAGGCAAAGCCGTCTGAGAGCTGTGGAGGGTCTCACAGTGCCAAATGACTCTGTGGCAAAACAGCACATCGAATTCAATTCTGATAAGCTCAAAGGGAAAAAACAGGCTTCACTCTGTATACTCACTGATGAGCTCTTCTTCAGCTATTACCACTCAGAAAAGAGATCTGAGAGCCACTGCTGATAGTTTGAAGAAACATCAGTCAAAGCTCATAGGCAGCCAGAAAGGCAACTAGAATATTATAGGCATGTGTGCCTGAAAGCTCATTTAATTTTTCCAGCTATGTAAGTTGGTGTAATAAAAGGTGTTACGTCTGTCTATGAACTCTGTTCCATCTGTATCCTTAGACTATCACAACTGCAGCAAAATACCACTAAACCAGACAACATCATTATGCCACTATATAAATTCATGTGTGCTCACCTCTTGAATATTGTGTGCAGTTCTCCCGTATCCCCCTCAGCTTAGAAAAAGAGATGATTGAAGGGGGAATATGATAAAGATCTGTAATAGTCTGAGTGGCAAGGAGGAGGTGTAATGGGAGCGATTATGCATTACTCAATTTAACAATAAGCGAATGCCAAATGAAACTTTTGAGCAGTAGGTAAAGCAAATACCAGGAACCCGTTTTCACATAAAGTCTACTTAAATTGTGGAACTCATTTGCCTTAGTGCATCAATGCTAAAAAAAAGGAATGGATTTTAAAGGGTTTAGACAAATTTACATAGGAAAGATCCAAAGGATGGATTGTGCCTCTTTCTTCCTCTTTTTACTCAGTTTCTTGGTGGTTCTTACCCAGTTGTGGTGCAGCTTCAGTGATTCCCATCTAGTTATACTGCACGGAGCTGTAATGACTCGTTCTTCCTCCAGTGGTCTCACACCTCCTTCAATGTCCACATGTG
This sequence comes from Fulmarus glacialis, assembly GCF_000690835.1. NCBI lineage: Eukaryota > Metazoa > Chordata > Aves > Procellariiformes > Procellariidae > Fulmarus > Fulmarus glacialis. The sequence continues at coordinate 31,493 of NW_009188291.1, read as the reverse complement.
CTGATTACTCTGTGCTCTTTAATTACTGCGCAGCTTCTACTTTATGTAGCTTCCTGCTGGTCACTAGAAGAATAGGATCAAATATGAAGACTATATCATAATATGGCCTTAGCATGCCTCTAGCTTACAGGGAGCAGGCATAGTGAATGGAAAGTACAGGTGACGACACATTTGGTGTCACAGTGTTTTATTTAAACCACCTTCTCCTGCCAGGTGATCCTGCTGTCACAGGATCATCAGAAGTATGCTTCCTTGCTGTCCTCCTCTTCCTTACCAAAACCTAGTTCTCCCATAATTACCAAGACTAAGCTACCACCTGGAACCATCACTACCAGGAAAATATTTATCTATTTGTATTTATTAACTACCCCCACAGCAAGCTTTGCCCCTTTTGTTAGTCGCATCCATCTGTTAAGCCTTGACTGATGGGAAGCCGTTTTGTAGCTGGAAGTGCTGGAGACAGGGACCTCGCAGTGTCGATGCTCGCTGGTTAGCAACGGCGTTAGTTAAAGCAAATCTCTGCCTGTGCAGCTGTTGTAATTTTAGACAAGAAAGAGCAACCGCACAACATGGGAAGCACAGTCCTTGTGTTCAGCCTCTCCACAGCTGCTGCCCTTATCAGTACAATTATATTTAAGGTTTTGCACGGTGTGGGATAAGCAGCTTTAAGTCATCTGCATGCAACCACAAACAGGGAGTGTTAAAATCAGGATTAGGACTGGGGTATTCTTGGCTTCACTCCTGCGCTTACTTAGTCCATGGTTCATTAGTACAGAGGAACAGAAATGCTGGCTTTGACCTAGGATTTGGTCCAGTATCCTGGAGCACGAGATTAGAACTCTCTTCCAAAATTATTCCTCATTAGCCTTCAAAGTAATTCTGAATATTTTCATATCCACAGGTCCCTGTTGACGAGGGCACACACGCGCTGACCAGCCCTCCCTCCCTCCCCCAAAAAGATTTTCGTCATTTGGGGCTACCCTGCAGAATTCCTGTTCCTGCCAGTGGGAGTTGTGTATGTATCTAAGAAGAGAATTTGGCTGCAGAACAGTATTTTAACTACTATATTTAACATATTGTATTATGACATTTACAATATTTCCCCCAAAGCTCTTCTCAGATTGAAGAGAAGCGACTATCTGCATTATGCTGGCCCTTTTTCCTTGTTGATTGACAGTGAAATTAAATCAGTTCATTGCTTGCATGTTGTATGCAACTAATTCTGCTCAGCATGGTTGAGCAATAGCTTATTCTACTAGACACCCCATCGACTTCTCCAGAGCCTCTTACTGCGAGGGAGAGCTCATCCTGAATAAGGCTGGGGGATCTATCTCTGCATTTGAATGAAGATCTTTGTCACCGGAGAAAGTTAGGGGGCTGGGGTTTTGTTTCATTTTGGGGGAGGTTGTCTGGGTTTCTCTGGGTGCCTTCATTCATTTGAATGTAGCTCCGTAATGCTGGATTGGAGTAACATTTACAGCAAAATCTGTTTCATTTGAAGTTAATTATTTAATACAAATTCAGTTATTATGCCATGCCCCAGTAGCACACAAACTGTTCAGCCATAAACAGATGAGAGACTACTTCAGGGGCAAACCAGTAATGTCTGGAGACGTGACTCAGATAACAGAGTCTTGGAGAGGAGGAGGAGAAATCTATATCCGAGAGTAACAGAACACATCCCTTTTAATCCAGAAATAGGACTATAAATTTCAGGAGATAAATTAGCCTTCTGAAATTTTTGGTTCTGTGGGCCTCAGAAGAATAAAGCAGTGTGCACAATTTTGTAGGGAAGAAGTAGTTCATTGAGACAAAAAAAAATTTAAATTCAAACCCAAAAGCATAGGAGTGCATTAATTTCCCTGGAGTCCTCTGGAACAGTTTGGATTGTTCTACTGTTATTCATACAGCCTTTTAGAGCAAACTATTACAACAGGAAACTTCCCTAAATCCAAAGCCCAAGCTATGTCTTAAGTGTACAACCAGAGGCAGATCAAAATTTTGCAAATAGCTCTCCAGTGTCTTCAAACAGACACATAATGGTCAGCAGTACTGCATTTGAATGCTTGAAAGTGCTTCTGTTGAAAATTTGGATTCTGAATCTAAACTATTCTTCCTGATCTAGTCAGGATTTGGCTGGATTTAAGATTGCATCTGCTTCATCCTCATGTTGCCTCAGACCTGGAGCATGCAACTTCCCATGTCCCTGCTGCAACGGCCTCTGGCTCTGCAGAAAATTCAGGTTCACTGCAGTGTACAATGGTTATCATCCCTTGATAAGGTAATATATAATGATACCATCTGTAGGGTCCCTAAGCTACTTTGGGATCCACTTCTGAGGATCCTGAGCATCCCCTGCTGAAACTGAGCATGGATCTTGTCTTAGGTACGTCTGCACAGCACAAGGCTTTGAGTGCTGCAGCCACGTAGCACTGTGTCAATATATGCTCAAAGTCGATTTTCCAAAAGTAGCTAGGTGATTTAGAAAACTAAGTGCCATTGTAGAAGGTAATTTAAGCACTTCAGAGTGTAAACCTGAAGTCAGTGACATTGAAGGTGCAATTCATCTTATCTCCCTTAGCTATCCAAAAGTTGGACGATTTCTCTACACACAGCGGACAGCAACGCTCCCGAGCCCGGTGACAGACGTAGGTGGCACGGTCTGCCCTGTGGAGGTGTTGAGCTTTCTCCCCTGGCACAGAGAGAGCCTAGGCATCCAGCTAAGACCAGATACCTAAATTTTAGATAATTAGAGATACATAAAGTAGGATTTTAGTATTCTAAAATGTAGCGTACGGTATAGATACTAAAAAAAAATTTAATGGTGCATAATTCCCCCACTTACATGACTTCAGAGTTTCCAGGATCCAAGAAAAACTCATTTATAGGTCACCACTATGCCTAAAGCTCAGATTTCCATGCTATTTAGACTGCACTGTCATGCTAACAGCACGGGGGTAAGCATACTCTAGTACACCCTTTGCAGAATTAGGAATCCAAACAACTCCACGAATTTAGCTCCCAAGTCACATCTGAAAATAGGACAGAAGTGGCACAGCGTCGGATTTTTTAATAGTTTCCCCTCTGTGCCTTGATTTCCCATCTGCCGAACGGCTCATCCTCCAGAGCTGGCTTAAGGACCATATAGGACGTTTTAAGGACAATATAATACGTTTTAAGGACCACAGAGCTCTTGGCAGCGCTGGGACGTGTACCCCGTGGTGATGGAGACCAGAGAGGTGTTTGAGGTAGATCCAGCCTTTAACCAAGCCCTGTTGGGAACTGCCAACCCCAAAGCCCAGCAGACACCTCAGGCACCTGGGAAGCTGTAGGAACTCTTTTAATGTCTGTCCCTGTAGTTGTAACGCCTGTCACTGCAGTTCACGAGAGACAACTAATCAATAACCGTGGAACCAAATAGGCAAATAAAAATAAAATCCATTAAGACGGCAGAGGTATTTACTTGTTGTATTTACACCATGGAGAGCTGCACTGTCAGTCAGTGCTTCCCCTTCGCAAGATAGAAGCAATTTGTGCAGACTGATCCCAGTTTTCTCATTAATATGTAAATGAGGCATGCCAGTTGTTAGGTTAGAAGAAAGCTGTCATGTTTATTGTGACAGATTTAATGGATGTGTTTGGATTGTGCATTCAATGTGTTTTCAAGAGCATGTCTTATCTTTGTTTAGGCAGTAAATCAAACATGTAAACAACAATTCATTAGCATCTGTCAGAAGCTCAAAGCTACATTGTTATAGTTGAAAATCTCCCCAGAGGTGAAAAAAAGTATTTCTGACTTATTCCAGATTAGTTTGAATATTTTCTTTCTGTTTAGCAACTTGTAAGTAATAATTGAGCCACAGAATAGGTGCACTCGGAGAGCACTAGAGGTCAGACGGAAACCAACCGAACACCAGGAATCCAGAGCCGGTCCAGAAACCACTGGCCAGAGAGGGGACTGCGGCCACCCACCTCTGCCACCAGCGGGGACTCGGCCAGTGCCATGCCCAGGTTTGGAATGGTGGCTGTAGGACACTGTTTAATGCCTTGGAAGGAGAAATCTCCATCTGGGCTGCTGCAGCTGCATCCCTTGACTCACCACCAGCAGCTCAAACCCAACATCGCCAAGTGGGAAATTTTGGTGTGGGATGGATGGGACACATGGGAAAAATAACTCAGATTTAGAGATCTGACTACAAGTGGTCTCCCAGAGGGTCAAGACTGGATTTGCTGGAGCGGAGAAGGACTGGACCTTGAGACTCCCAGGTGGTTCGTCTCCCAGCGACATCTCTGGCCCTGGCCTTTGGGACTGCCCACGTCCTGCTCCTTCGAACAGCCTGAAGATGAACATGCTTCATAGGATGCCTCCTATCAGAGATCTCGGTGTGCTTTACAAACACCTGCTAAACCTTATCACAGACCCATGAAATAGGCATTATTGTATCCACTTAATTGATGGCTCTGAGGAAGGAGAGAGGTTAAATACTTTGCTCAAAGACATGATGATGACACAGCCGGGAGGATTAAAGGGGAGCGTAAAATCATAGCAGGACTCCAGCCCTTATTCTCATGGGCCTGCATGACTTTTGTTTTTAGCTTCTGTTAATTGATGACTAATGGTATTTTTAAAAGCTCTTTGAGCCTAGATGAGTTTGGATCTCCGGAGACTAGAAATATCAGCCAGAGTTGGGCATTATGCAGGCAGAAACTGTCTAAATTGTGTCACATAGCCCACGACTTCTGTCCTGCTAAGTTTGGGATCACCTCAGCACCGATTCCGGTTTTTGCAGAGGTCTGTGATACAGGTAGGTGGGAAGAAGCAAAAGGCAAGTTAACTTATGACCTTCCACAAGCCCAGATCTTCAGTGATGAAGTGCTACTGCATTAACTCACTCTTCCATCCCAAGTTTCTATGCGTTTAATAGAAAGAATAATAATTTAGAAAACGATACTTAAGAATCCAGTAATTACAGTACATCAAATATTTATGATTTGCAATCAACCTGAAAATGTTCCCTTATCTACACAGCAAAGTATGATTTCTTTCAGTGAAGTCACAAAGTATCTTTTTTAAATTGGCAACGGGCTTCACATATTAGCAGGTTCCTTGAGATGGTCCAGCTCCATCCACAATTCGGGGTTTAACTACTCTGTGGCAGCTGAAACAACTGATGCCCTTTAAACATGAGTGTTGAGTCCTACTTGGCCATGGCAGTTGAGCAGCACCGGCGAGTCACAGAATCACAGAATCACAGAATGGTTTGGGTTGGAAGGGACCTTTAAAGGTCATCTAATCCAATGCCCCTGCAATGAGCAGGGACATCTTCAACAAAAATACGGAACGCTTCGTGAGTCAGGCGCTCTTCCCACCGTTCAGCCAGAGGACCTGTGCAAATCTGGTTGTATCGCAGTCATGGGAAGTTTTAGACCTTGATTAAGGTCAGGGTACTTTGGACAGAAGTGGGGCAGTTTGGTTTGGAAGCAGGGATGGACCTGCACTGAGAGAGCTGGGAAAGGTCTCTGTGGCCAGAGATTTTCCCTTCCCATGTGTACAGAAGGAGGATGAGGCCTCCTGCATGGCAACATGGAGAAAAGGTGGGGAGCAAACTCCTCAGGCAAAGGCCATCTCTGTTTGTGGACGTACAGTGCAAGGTGGTCTCACCCATGGGCACGTACTGCGCTCCAGTGACGGACGCTCAGCAGCCATACAGGTGATCCAGCATCTCTTTAAACCCAATTGGGCTATTAAGCACAAACATCTTTCTGACCTTCTGCCCTCTCCTGTCAGGTTCGTGATGGATCTGATCCTCAGAGACCTCGGGTCAAGGGGGCAGAGGAAACCCGAGAGCCGCTGTTGAGCCCTCGCCCCCCATGAGCCCATCTAAGCCCACTGGGCCAACGCCAGACTTTCATTTATTCAACTTCCTTCCTCCGAAGGAACTTACAATTTAATCAGAACTTCTTAATAGTACATGAATTCTAAATTGCAGTCATTTGTTGCAACTAGCCGCAGGCTTTTCTGTCTGTTAGAAATATCTACGTTATTTCTTTCTTTTAGAGTTTACGTAAATAAAATAAAATAAACTTTTACAAATAATGTTTGCCACTTAATGTTCTCAGCCAAAGTATCTATCTGAGGAAATAGAAATCCTTCCTTACAATTCATCTTAAGGATGTAGTTTCAGTTTCTTATAAAGTAATAATGAATGTACCACAGATAATGTTCCAATAGTGCAAATGAGAGGAGCATATAATCAAAATGATAATGGCGGGTATTGTACGGCTGGTATAATAAAATCTATCCCACTATGAAAATCATATCTCAAGGCGACATTCTGTCTGATTTTTGTAATAATTGTACAAGTGAGAACAGGGCAGCAGGCAGCCAGGGAAACAAAGGTGTCGCGGTGGTTCATTATCCAGGCGCTGCCCCGACAGCCCATCCTGCCTGGTCAAGGGACTCTGCTCGGTTTTAAGAGAGGAATCAGCTGCTCAAAACAGAAAAAAAATCCATACTAGAGCCAGCCCACACCTCAGGCACGGTCAAGATGCAGATTAAGCCAGACAAAGGGTGTGCATTTGTGTGTCTAACAGCTCCTGCCTGCACAGGCAGCACCGCTCGGTGGAGGACGCGGGCTTTCCTCCGGCAGAGACAACCAGCCTTGTGAAGATCCTGGTGGGTTTTGCTCTTTCATTGCGGTCAGACCTCTCCAAGTGACCTTCCTCATGACGGGGAAACCTGTGGCTCTTCCTGATTCTGAGGTTTCTCTTCTAGAGGTTTCTCTCCACCAGGTGAACCTCACGTTCCTCGCCTGTTTATTTAATGTTAATCTCTCCCGCGTTTGCTACGCAGCGCTTGGGGATGGTGGCCCATGTTGCTAACTGTTTGGGGCCCATTAGAATCATTTGTGTACATACATAATTACTGAATTTTAAAACACAAATGACTGCCTTTGGGGCCAACAGCCACAGCAGATACAATCTGTCATGTCAACTCTCATTCACTTCACGGTATTTTTTTCTTAAAGGAAATTACCATGCCAAAACTACGCTCGGAGTACTAACAGCATCAAAGCCGCCTCTCTAGCCAGCAAAATCAATTCAACAGGAGAGGCAATGCTCTGGGTTAAATGTCCTGAGCCAGACTTTTTTTCCCCCCCAGACTGCTTAGCTTTTTGTAATCTGTCATCTTCGGTGCCTTATGCATTTTGCTTGAGCCCTGCCTGGCACCCCAGCGTTCCCAGTGAGCTGCTGCACGGTCGCGGCCGTCCCAGTGGAAACGGGGCACGGGGCAGACACAGGGGCAGAGCTGATCCCTGGTGGGGTGTGGAAGACACCGCGTGGAGGACATCACGTGGCTGTAGGATTTCAGCAGCCTGGAGTTATTTGCAAGATTAGGATCTTAATCTGGAAAAGGGATCCAATCTAGTCGGCCGTATTACTTCCATCCATGGCTGCCGTGCCCCAGCAATAGGGTTTGTGTTTGGGTTTAAGTGTCACAGAGTAGTCAGGTGACACGTATGTGTATTTACATGTGTGTGCCCTTAAGTGAAGAATCATTTTCATTCTGTTCTCTGTCTGCTTTTATACTCTGGTAAACACGTATTCCTGTTTTCATTACACTCTAGTGTTTGATTGCTGAGCTGTGTTAAAGCATCATTACAATACTTCACAGTCCTTGGATGGGAAGTATCATTAGCATCTGCTTAACAGCCCCGAGTGGCACTCTGCACGTGCACGTCCACCTTTCCCAAGCCCTCGGGGCTGGGGCAGAAGAAGTTCCCATGCGAGAGAGAGCTGGGGCAGCTACCGGCTGCACACCACGCACAGGGCTTCCCTGGGCCAGCCCAAGGCTCTGGACCCAGCACTACCTGGGACCACGTTTGGGTCAGGACAGGAGCAGAAAAATGAGATGCCTGCTGCCCTGGGGCTGCATGCATCAGGAGGCCCCTGAAGATTTTATATATAACACGTGAACTGGAAGCAAAGTACCATCTTCAAAAACGAAGACGCCACTTGACTGAAAACGAAGTGCCACTCGGTAGCAATGGCAGCGATAGGGAGTAATATCTTGACAAAAAGAAAAATTGACTGTGGCACTAAAGCCAGTATGGAAATGCTGTGTTACAGCTTGAACTCCATGCAAACCTTGTTGCATTTGTTATACACGTAGGGGAAGGGCAAACCATGTACATACAGAGACCGTACTGGGAAAAATAAAAGCATCTGGCCTCACCTATTTGTCTCATACAGAGACAGAAAAGTGTAGAAAAAGCTTTTGAAAAGTTCTAACATGGCAAAGTGGCTTATGCTAACACCTCAACATTGTATTTATAGATCAGGTCCATTAGAAAGACTGATTTCACAGTCCAGAAAACAATTATGGGCTAAATCTGTTGGGCTTAAAGAGTTTTGCAGAAAAAAGTAACTTATAATGAGGATTGCTCAAGTACCTTTTCCTGTATGCTGAAAAAACCCTAACCCCACAACTGCAGAAGAAGGCCTTGCTGACTTAAAGAAACAGAAACAGCTTGATCTGAAGAAAAAATGAAGACTTTTCTGAAGCTAAAAGAACATATATAAACACCACAGAAGTCAAGTGTAACAAATACAAATCAGAAAGCTATAGAGGGTAAGTAAAGCAATATAAAAGTTAGAGGCTAAGTAAAGAAAAAAGGTGCAAAAAGAAAATGATGGCCAGCAGAGTAAAGAAAATGATAATACCTTTAAAGCATATTAGCAGTAAAACAATATAAATTCCTAACAATGGTATTTACCTTGCTAAAGGCAAACATTCACCTGTTTGAAGGTAAGGATTACATTTCAATCTATGTTATGAACCGTCGAACCATCAGTAACAATGCAGAAAGTACAAAGCTTTGAATAGACGCTTCATGTCTGTACTTAGAGAAGCATTCCGATGACATGCTCATATGACAGCATCCTGATGAAACTTTTCTTTCCAACAGCACTCCAGAAGAATATTAAACATTACAAGTAGACAGTGTAAAACCAGCGGGTTAAATAATCTATGTTTTCGCATTTTGAAACAGCCAGGCAGGGTGTATTCTAGATGATGAATTTTTTCCCTCGCCGCTCTTGGCTCATTCCCCCTCCGCCTTCCCTACCTGCCCGCCTGCCCCCCGGAGCCTCCTGCCAGGGGGGCTTTTCCCAATCGCCTGGAAAACGTCAGTGATGCATTTTCTGCTTCCCCAGCACTGCTTCTGCCTGTTGTTTTCCCAGGGACACACACAGACCCCACAGTCCTTCACCTGAATTTCTTAGAGCCTCTAAGGGCTGTTAAGGAAAACATTAAGCTCTGTTTTCCTACAGCTTTTAATGGCGTGCCTCCAAGCGCGGTGATGCTATCCGCTCCATCAGAACAGCGCAGAGCCATCCTTCCCACCTCCTCCCTAACACTGCACACCAGCAGTGGTAGCATGTTTGCACTCACACACCTTACAACTTGTCTGGCTTCTTAACTTCAGACTAATTCAGAAACAAAAGCTGAATTAGACTTGGTAAAAAAATGACAAGCAAACACTTGGAGTGAAAGCCACAAAATCAGAAATATAAAGGGAGAATTAAGTTGTTAATCAGGTTGAATCATTTCAAAAAGAGTGGAGAGAATTTTCCAGTGAAAAAGATGACTCCAGCATATAAATTAATCTTTTGTATAGGAAGAAATGAAAGTCATTAAATGTCATTGTCTTATTTTAAAAGCAGCAATATCCTGTCTGATTGCAAGTACTTAAAGTGGGATGATTAAACAGAAACCTTATCTTCAGTGTTCCAAGGAGAAAATTGGAGAGGAGTTATCCAATTATGGATAATAAAGAACGGGGAAAAATCTGAGCAGAGAAGAACTTGGTTAGGTAAGTTATGGAGGAACACTTGGCAATCAATCACACCCAACATACCAGGCACAAACAAAAGCCGATCTATCCCGCAGTACACAAAATTTCACAGCTTCGAGAAGCCTTTGAACTGCATACTTGCTTGTGATTCTACATTTTTGTAAGCCCTCTTCAGACCTTTATAAAACAATAGCCTAAGGCACTTCTAAATACTAATATTCTGTTAAACATCTGGTTACTGTAAAATGGGCTTGTCTTTATTTTCAAACAGGAGTTTACAAGCAGATTATCAGCTGCTGGCTGGCTGTTATTTTATATTCTCCAGCAATCCACTACGCATAGGCATATTGCCCTGCCTGAACGGCATTTTTCTATATTGTCAGTGAAATTTTAAGTAGAAACAGTGGCTCACATGGCAGAGGGAATGATATGATCGGGGTCGTCTCTCTCTGCTGCGGATATCCATATGTCCATAAGCTCTGAGTGCCTCATGCCTTTAATGCAGTTATTGTTGCAATGACTGTGTAAGTTGGCACAGACGACTATCCCCATTCCCTGCACAGAGGGGCTGTGAATGGGGACAATATAAAACAACCTCTCACAATGTAGCACAAACAGTCGAGGTTTAGATCTTTGGCCAAGAATGAAGCTTTGCATACCTAATTCAAGAGAAAGGTTTCCTTCGCTCCGCCAAGGGAAAAAGCCCTTTGTCTGGACACGACCTCCTATTGCTGTCAGGAGAAGCGGCAAGGAAGGAAGAAGTCTTGTGGCTCTGGCCACAGCTCCGGCAGGTTTGCAAGCAGAGTGTGGAAAACTATCATGACTTAAAACTCAAGTTGCTGCATTTTCAGGTGGTCTTGATGCTCTTGGTAACATGACCTGAGTGGAAGGATGTACTGATGCCTATAAAGGGTCTGGTATCAGTGAATGGGGATGGCTCGTTGCGGACAGCAAGCACGAAACCTTTAATCTTCACACCTTTCTCAATTTAACCTTTAAATGATGTAATTTCAACTCTTACTTTTTTCTTTCCTTTCATTGTGTAGGCAGCTTGGGCTAAACGCAGCCTGCAGCACCAGGGGAGCCCTGGGGGGGCGGCAGCCCCCAGCACACCCCTGATGGCACGTCCCCTTTTCCATCTATGATCCACATGCACAAACACCGGCTGGGGAAAAGAGGAAGGTAAAGTCAAGTCGTGTATTTTTATATCTGTGCAGCTGTTCTTGGGCTCTGTATCTGATGCATTTGGCAAGTAAATAACTAGACCCGAGAGTGGAACAATGTACCTGTCAGGGGGGTTAGCTTCTATGGGAAACTTGCTTTTTAGTTTATAAAGGGAAAATTACTCTTAATGAATTCAAAGACGCTTCAAAACAAGCCCCTAAAAAAAGAAATCAGTCTTTAAAGTGCACTTAGTTACGTATAATTCATGTCATTAACAGGATCTTTTGCAGAATTGTTATTTATGTACAGAAATTACCAGGTGTAGGACTCTGCGTTTGTATCTTTTGAGTCAGCGATCGGGTAAAAAGTACCTTCAAAATTTAAACTTGCAGTCAGAGGCAACCTGAAGCTTAGCTCTGGGAGCCTGACTGTACGGAGATATTCTGGCTGAGTAGAGAGGATAACACTTCATAATCTGGTATGACTTAAATCTCCTCCATGCCAGATGAGATAGTGAAGGGAGAAAATCAAATCAGGTTTCAGGGAGAGTCATCACACTTCTTTGTACAAATTTGTATCTAAATCTGCAAAATGAGGAGCGTGTTCAAAACCTCTTAAGAAGGACACACGAGAGGAAAGCTGCCCCTCCGGCTCCATGCCCCACATCAACCCGACTGCTTGAAAACCATGATACCACATTACACACCGAGTCCCCTCCCTCGGCTGGCTGCCCACAACCTCTGATTTTACATGCCATTCCCTTCCACATCCGCATGATCCGTTTGGTGGGATACAGGCTGCCAGAGTCGCAGCAACGGATGAGAGCTTCTCCCACCCTTCTTTTCCCAACAGCCCCTTTCATCATCAGAAGCCCCTTTTTGTTTTCTAGACCAAAAGACATCCATAATGGATACGATACACTCACAGATCTCAGGACATCTGTTCTCTAGCTCGCCTTTTCGACTAGTAGGATATGATTTTATGATGGAAATGTTTCCAGTTTCATTTGCTGGCTGTCATGCCGCAGTGGTGCTGGGGTATTTGCTGGAATAGCCACTGCCTTGATTTTTACGATCGAGCGGAAATATTCTACAGGAGCATGGATGTATTCCTTCCCCCAACAGCTGAAGTGCAAGCTTTCATCTTGAGCCATCCTTCTCCTCTTCCGGACCCTCATCCGAGACAGTCGCTGCTCAGCTCAAGAACAAACAGATGTTTCTCTTGCTATACAGTATGTTGTTTAATCCCACGTCAGGGAACAGTCTGGTGCATTCCCATGCAACTGTCAACTTTGGAAGGTATTTTTCCCTGGATATGTAAGGAAATGCAGCTGATAATAATATTAGGTTTTACAGCAGCTCTAACATAATGGCCTTCAGGGCTGGATTCTCAAATGTCCTATAGGAAAAGAAATGCAAAATATAGTGCCCAAATTTTAGACATACAGCTGGAAAGACAAGGTTCTGCTACCAGATTATGGTTTCAGATGTGTAAACGACCCCATATACTCCTTACGGTGACCTGTGCATGGAATGACTACTATTTGGACATCAAAGTATTCAGGATCAACTTGCAAGCTTCGAGGTCCACATGACAATGAAATCTGGGGATAATCAACGGTGCAGGAGCAAATTCCTGGTCCAGACTGGGCTGAAAGTCACGCTCTTCATGTCCTGCACAGTGTGTAGTTATCAGAAGAGGCAAGCTGTCGTATGGAAGTATCAGTGCTCTGTCTGAAGATGTTATGCACACAGAGGACACACAACTGCACCAGGCGAGTCTCTGCTTCACGTGAGGATGGCTCTGCTGTTTTCTGCATTGCCTCAGGAGAAGGTGCTGCCCAGGGCTGTCCTCAGGCACAACCAGCCTCGGTGACCACTACAGCCCTTATCAGGACAGGGCTTTGCAATTATACACCAGCACGGTGAAGGACTGTCACTTGTTCCACACTCAGACCCGTAGGAGACATTGAAGGTTTGCCTAAACACCGTATCAGCACAATAATTTGCTTTTCCATGCATTTTCCAAAGCAAATTAACATATGTAACAAATGCAGAGCTATATCTTGATAGGAAATGAAACCAAGCTCCTTTCTGAAAACAAACCATACAATGTGAAGCAGAATGATGATTTTTCCACAGGGTTTGTAATCCTCCTGCAGCAAAACAAATGACGTGTTTCCTGAAAGAATTGGAGGGTCCCTGCGAAGCTCCCAGGGGGTGGTCGAGGACCTGGCCACGGGCTGGTGAAGCACCTTGTGGCCTCAGCCCGCCTGCTGCTAACTTCCCTGCACAGTGTTCGCTACCTTAGCAATGCTTTCTCGAGTCAATATTCTTCACCTGTGGTCCCTTTCAGTCTGCTTACCGTGACCCTTCCCCTTTCATTGAACCGGGTCATTTAAAACGCCAACTCTTCTCCCTGCTGATGGTTGCCTGTTTGGGACAGGAGTTAGGATTTAGCGATGCAAAGCTGCTTCTCCCTTCTTCCCATCCCTGGATATTGCTTTGGAAACACCCTCGCTCCCTGCCAACCCACTGAATGGCAGCCCATAACCAAGAGCCTGACTCCTCTCTCCTAGCAGCAGGGCCATTAGCATCACACAAACTATTATCAGTCGCCCTACACACTGGTCCCACTAAAATCAATTTATTGCCTGAAGTATTTTGCTCATAAAAGGTAGTTTCCTCTTTTTCTTTTACCTTCATAACCAAGGTTATCTGCTCAAGAATGTACAGAGTAAATGAGGTTGTTCGGCTTATGGATACAAATAGATCTTGCTTTTTTGACTTGCAAAATGAATTCCACTGTGACTTCGATAAAACTTAAGTATGCTAATGTTCAGTCAACCAGTTGTCTATTTATTTCTGTTTATGCCAGCATACCCATTAGCAACTTTTTCTTGTTTTCTTTTAGAATATTAAATGGTTCAAACATATTCTAAAAATTAGTTGATTAGCTTGTTAGGGCACATTTCTACTGCTAGTTCCTTCTGTAGCAAAAGAGAAAATGAAGGTAATTTTGTTTGCAAGGAACGTATGATTGGAAGCTGACTGTTGAAAGATGTGCCATGTCAATGTAATGAGGGAGTGTAATATCTTAGTTTGCATCAATATGGAAATAACTGTGCAGTTTGACAGACCTGATGCTAAAGGCAGCACCAGAGCACTCATTATGCATTCAGCCTCTGATTATGAAAAATAGTCTGTTTTCTTTTAAAGAGGAATACACATTATCAATCAAAACCGTGCCAATTATTTCCAAAAGGGATCACAGCTAAACAGGCGTGGGGTCTCTTCAAATATAACTGCACCTGAGAAAACAGACAGATATCAAAGTACATGATAGTTTAATTTCATGACAGTTTAATTAATTAGGCAATATAAACCCTGCCTTCCGATTGGCCCAAGCTTTGCTAGGCTGGCACAGCGAGTTCCAAAGACTTTCCTTCACCAAGTAGCATCACTAGTTAGGAGTTTGGTGTCACCTGGGCTGTTGCTCCTCCGATCTTGGTCAGGCAGTCCTGCTAACACAGGACTTGAAATGCAAAAGTCCTCGCATGGCAGAAAGGTTGGACGTGATGGTGGGTGCTCAAGTTCCCAAGTGTGAGCCACCCCCACCTTCCTGACGAGGACCGGGGAGCTGCCGAGGAGGAGCTTTGTCCTCTCTAATGGCAGAGAGGGGCTTACAAGGTGCCTTCTTCTGATGGTCCAGCCCCTACCCCAACATCCCCAGCAGATGCAGCCCGGGCTCGCAGGGAACCACTCGTCTTTATTTTGAAGAAGGTGTGGGATCGCTGCTTTTGTAGGCAGACCACAGCCACAGCTGGGAGCAGGTTAAAAAAAATACACAACCTGTAAGAAATCAAAAAATGGGCAGTGTAGCCATGAAAATGCTTCCTGTATTTTTGATTTGGTCTTCGTTTGCCAGTAGGAATTGAGGTCACGGAATCACTCTTTGGGGCAAGAGCACACTCTACTTACGCTGGCACAATCTTTTTCTTATTAACCCTTTTTCTCCTGTGCTGTTTAAAGCAATGTTTGCACAGTCTCTTGATCTCCATGAGATTCAGCTGGGAGAATGTCATGGTATCTTCACTTCATAGGCAGTAAAAGCCGTTGCTCCAGTCCTTTTGCCATTCACCCAAGTCTCAACAATACCTTGGCCCCATGCTCACATAACACCCTGCATTGCTGCTCTTTAATTTGTCTACAGAGCCCAAAACATTATTTTGACCCATGGCCCAAAGTAGTTCCTAGCTGAGCTGTGATCTCTCTTGTCTTATTTTCAGCAAATAACCTCTTTAAAATACAGAATCAAGCTGCATTCAATCATTTTAACAGAATGGTCACCGGGCTGTTATTGCATGTAAAAAGAAAGATAACAGGATAATTGCAAAGTCACCAGACAACATATATGAACACAGGCAATTATCTGAAATAAACAACATGAGGAAGGACTAAGTCTTTTCTTATTTAAATGGTTTGGCTCTCTGTGCTTTATGCGGGGTGGGGGAGCAGACAGAGAGCAAAGGCTGAACGTTAGAGCTCAAGGATGTGCCAGTAACATTTACACGTAGTATCTTGCAAGGGAGAGTCACAGCCATACTTCAGAGATTTCAGCACAGAGCAGGCAGTACCATACGAATCAGAAACTTCACCAGCTTTTCTCCCCATTCTGTTTCCATTCCATCAATTTGTCCCCGAAGAGACGTCTAAATGAAAGCTGTGTTCTTGTAAATAGGGAAAGTCAGTTGATCATGTAGGATTTCAGTCTGCTTTTGCATTCGAAGGTCTCTAATGTCAAGTTGTCTGTAATTTGTACTGAACCAGAAGCAAAATACTGCTGTGCTGTCACTGACGTGTCAATGACTTCTCTGCAAAACTGAACCTCTGTGACATTTACACATCCTAAGGACCTGTCTGAGCTTTGCATTCCACTGAGATGATGCAGGAATAACAGTTTCTTCAGGCTTCAAATTGGAGCTTTTCTGGCATTTTGCAGCTATAGCAAGGGAAAAAAAAAACCCAATAACTTGTAACTGACCTTCTGTTCTGCTTCTTGGGAACAGTACATGCTTCAGATAGCTGTATGGGACTTAAAGGACTGCAGACTTACTGGAGGTGTATAAGTGGCTGTAGAATTAAAACCTAACTGGTTTTGGTGAATATATTTTCACTAGTCATTTGAAGAGAATATGAGTGTATAAATGCTAAAGAGGCGAAGTTCAGTGCTAGTTTTCTCAACCACAGGAAACCAAGCAGATGTATTATTTCTTTATTAGCAAGGTACAAATAAACATAAACTTAAGAAATACGGAATGTAAACCCCAACTCTCAGTAGGAAATTTCACCAAGAAATCCCAGTAAAACTAGCTCAGAGCTGGACTACACACATTTGTTTAAAGAAAACAAAGAACCTCCTGGCTTATATGTCTCAGAGGAAACAATACACCAAATAAACAAAAGGTTCAATAAATACCATTCTGTGATTTTGTTAGCATAAAAATGAATGTTGTACACGTTGCATTGTTGAGAAACTGAATACTTCTTTTTGCCATCAATTTTTGTCGATAGATACACCTGTTTAAAGTGTTCCCCCATCACAGTCCATCTTGATCCCTTGCCATTCAACGAAGTTGCAGTCATTTAGAGTACTTATGTATTGCAATAGTTTCTATGACAACAGATGATGATGTTAAGAGTAAAGAATTTTGAGTTGGGTCTATGAATAGGGAGATAAAGGCACTGAATTGCAGAGGGAAAGCTTTTCTTCCAAACATTTAGCTTAAATATCTCCGCTATTAATATTTACTGGCAAATAATGACAACTGTATGAAAAGCAAATACACTCAGACTTCAAGTTTTAGAGAAGCAAATATTTTCCTAAAAATCTTTACTCTGTGGATTTGATTAGTTCCTGCGCTCCATGTCCGAGCAGACCAGGTTCTTCTGGCGCAAACCTAAAACCGGATTCACACCGGCAGTGACTGGCCCTTTACTTTTCATTGAGAGGAAGGCATGCATGCTACAAGCCTACAATAGCTCACTCTACATGGGATTGAGATCAGCTGAATATTGCTTCCAAGCCCTTTCAAATACAAAAATACTATGCAACTCCAAAACCTCCTTCACTTGCAGAAAAATTTCCTACCGATACCTGGGAAGACAACACTTCTCTTCAAGTCCCTCCCCAGTGCTCGCCCTGTGCAAAGCCCACTTGCTCCGTAGTTTCAAGACCCATGCTCCTGCCATTAATTCAGTTTGACTCCTGCCTGCTTTATCCCCATACAAAGCTGCGTTATGGCTTGCCTGGGTTTGGACAGTCTCTTCGTTTTTGGGCAGTGCTGAACAGAAAGGAGCCTTGCACTTCAGCTGGGGGCCAACCTCTGAGCGTACGATGCAAATAACACACGCCAGGAAAAGTCTTCCCCGGTGGTTAGTAAATGTCATGATTGCAATCGGATATCTACTGCACATGTTTAGGTTGCATAATTAATTTAGTATTATTTGGACACGGATAATAAATCCTGCTTACCTACAATGGTCCAAAAAGGCCATTAGAAACCCACGCTTAAGAAAGCTTAAAGTTCCTGCCAATCCCAATGGCAGCTGCACAGAGAGAGCGAGGAGAGGATGGCGGTTTCATGGCCAAATTTGCTGTAATCAGTAACCGGCAACACCACATCCTGCCAGGCCTAATGGACAGCCTGGGAGGTGCTCAGCTCCCACGGCCCGACTCCTGCTGGGAGCAGAGGTTATTCAGAGATAACCCACTGCCCTGGGCTAGGCAGCAGCGGAGCAGCTCGGATATGGAGCGATGGGGGTGGAGGACGGCAGGGATGACACCGGGGACGACACTCGTTCCTGGAGAGGGGACCGTGCTCGGCTCCTTGCCTCAGGCTGCACACCAAACGTGTTCCCCATGGTGCAAAAACATAAAGTCACCATAGATTTAGCCATTGAGCTTAAAACTATAGCCAGTCCCGACTTATTTTATCAATTCTGGAGTGGGTATGATGGAATAAATCCCAACCCTTGTTTTCTACAGCTGTCGAGTACCATTGCTGCTCTGGCCTCCTACTCTGCTCACAAGCAGGACAAAATTTACTGACCGAAGGATTTTTTTGAAAGTAAAACTAGATGAGTCCAGTTCTGTTATGGGGCTAATCTGGGCTAAAGCATGTGCCAGCTCTCGTAACCTTCTCATGCCTGCACTTTGTTTTCCACTAAATGTCAGCTCTGATAGACTAGCCTGCTCATCTGAAAGGGCAGGTTTTTGCTTCAATAAAAACAAACGTAGTTAAAAAGACAGACAGTACCTCAATAAAAAATACCATGGACGCATGAAATGTTCAGTCTTAATTGGTATGGCTATACTGCACTGTTTCCTTGCTGGCATATGCTAGCGGAGAATATTTGTTGTCAGGGGATTTTCAAGGTTATAAAGCATCTTAAAAATGTTGGGGAGTGTGTAAATTAAGCTGCTACAGGTAGGTAATGTTCCCATGATGTCAGACTAAATATGCTGGTGCCTCCAGGTAAGAATTTACCACAGTATGGAGTACACGCTGGGGTGTGTACTCAGCGTGTAGATCCTCAGTTAATGTAAATCCTGTTGGCTCCATTGGCTTTACTGCATCGGTTCGCACTCGCTGCATTTTGGATTCAGATGCCCAGCCTTCCAATTAAATGCCTAGAATACTCTAAAGCACAAGGAGGCTAGAAATTAAAAAAAAACACCCTCAATAGCTGAGACTTTCAGCCGGATGCTTTCCCTTCGGAACGACGCAGTGCCTCGCCGGGTGCCAGCTCATTTCCTCGGGGCTGGGGACTGGGGACTTTTGGCAGGACAGCGAGCGCACACGCTGCTCCAGCACAGCCCCACCTGGAAGCCATGCAGCCAAATTAATGGCTCTTCTGTTGCAATAAATTGTCATCAAGGGAAATGCGGCTATTTAAGTGGCACATTATTTACTGGACTGGAGGAAGCCGGAGGAAAGAGGAGCCTTATTCACTCATTTTGAAAAGGATGAATGAAATGGCAGGAGCCTTCAATTTTTTCACTGGAGATGTAAAGGAAAGCAAAACGCATGCAGCTCAGCACTGCAAGTCCTGTCCTTCTTCCCTGGAAGGGTGGCACTTGCCCGAGCTCTTCTTCTTGGTGGCAAAATCTCAAGCATCTGCCTCCCCATCTCCTCGTGAAGATGTGCGAGATCCGATGAGCTGATCTGTCACTGTCCTCTTGCATCATCCCGGCTGCACTGCAGCCACGGCTATCTCTCCAGCCGCCCTGGATCAGCCCATGCTGGAGCGTGGGATCCCCCCAGCTCCCCACCCCACTGACACGCGGATCCAAAAAGGCCGGACCGGCAATGGTGTCGCTGGGAAGGATGGGTGCAGGGTAGCGCACCCGGCTTCCCCTCACTCATTCTCTCTGGACTGTCTCCATAAGAAGAGCTGCTGGAAAAGTATTTAGGGAAATCTTGAAGGCATTAGCAGCATGATGGAGCTCTGCAGTCTTTGTGTAAATGTTATTCTGGGTTAAAAGCTTTTGATGAGTATGTTACAAACACAAGTATGCCTATGGGGATTGTTAACTCTTCCTTTGCCAAAGTAAAATGTCCCTTATTACCACGCAAGGGAAACTTGCAAAATGCAGTATTGCGATGTTGGTATATTGGTACTTGCTGCAGTTCGGATGCTAATTTAAACCATGGGTGAATACGGGGCTAGAGGACTTGCCAAGGTATATGCTCCTTCCCTAACTAAGAAGTTGGTGTTACAGCATGATGTTAACCCAAAGAGCAGCCCTCATGAATCCCGAGGGGCAGCAACACCTTGTCCATGTAGGCACCAGTGCCTGCCAGGATGCATCCACACCACCCCAAACACCCCTCTGAGCACTTCTGCCGCCCCGTGCATCGTATATCACGCCGTGCCTGCCATCAGTGGCCAGCAAGCCTCCACCATAGTGGTGGAGGGGCTCCGCCTGGACCAGGGACCAAGCCTCCTCCTTTATGGGGAACCAAGGGTCACTTCCCCCCGGGCTCCGGGCCAGGGCCAATGAGCCAAACCAAGGTTTGGCTTTAAGCAGCACCAGATCTCACCAAAACAGGGCACACACTGTCACTGTAGAGCCAGGCTGGGAGCTGCCTGCCTGGAACACACGCGGTCACCTGAAAATACTAGCACAGGGAGGACATCCCTTAGGAAATACAAATACCAAAGAAGTAGAAATGCATCCAAACCCTCCCATGGCCTAAAAGCGCATACCTGGCTGCTGTTCGTGCCCATTAGGAGGACTTTTCCTGTGGGAAAGTGGGCTTTGGAAGCAGTCCAGAGCAGATCTTAAACATATGCCCATGGCAGATGCAATGCCAGCAGCACCATCATCCCCAGAGCGCGGGCGTTTGACTGACTTCAGGCAGGAGGGACGCAGCCACCCAGATTTCCTCGGGGATGGGGGCTCAGGTAAGACTGGCTCACTTGCTCCTCTCGGGAGATTTGGAAGGTACTGAGAAGCATGGACGTGAGCTCTCCCCCTCTGGCGTGGCAGCCCATGCAGTGCTGGGGCGAGGGCTGGGGAGCCTGGGGTAGAGGGGAAGGTCACCAGCACATGCCGGGAGAGCATCCCACGGCCATCCCAAGCGGTGGGGACAGCAGGGAGACCGGCCTTCGGGGGGGATGCAACAGCTCACGTGCCGCCACCGCGTCTTCTTCCCGCTCGGGGGAACAAATTACCCTCATACTTCTAACATTAGCAGCCATTTCCATAACCAATTAACCTCTGCATTACACCATCAAGCATCTGAAAAAGGTGTTGTGACACAGTTATTAAAGGATGGAAGGGACTTGTTGGCTGGCATACATAATAAAGGGCAGCTTTGCCTTCCGACTTGAATTTCTGAACAGGGGCAGATGAAGCGAAATCCTTACAAACCAGAAATATTTCATGCTGTTTTGAGAAAGATTTGTTCTAGGTTTGTAAAATGTTCCCAGCAATTTAAATCTTTGGTTTTGTTCATTTGCTTTTAAAGAAAGATTATTTTCTAGCAAAGCAAATGACTACAGAAATTGTTTTCCACAGTTGTTGCTTTCTTTTAAAGAAACTACCTGCTTTTTTGGCTTTTATTTTCCCCCCATCACGCTGATGAGTCCTGGTTCAGGACCACACTGCCCTAACCGTCAGTCTGGATTTGCTGCCGGGGGTCTCCCTTCTCCCCTCCCTCCCAGGAGCTGCGGCGGACGGTGCACTTCATTTCTCCCAACGGACCCCACGGAGCTGCCATGGCTCCTCGTCCCCGCGCTCGGGTGGGACCAGCACAGCGAGGGTGCTGCAGCCCCGCTCCTTGGCGGCGGGGTCCCTCTCCACCAGAAATGCATGAACCTTGCTAAAATCATCAGCCTTGCTAAAATCTCCCTTGGCTGTTCTGCTGTCATAGGGCCATGCAGCGGTGGCATAACGCAGGGGCGGTTTAAGAGAAGACTACAGGTTAATCGCTATCCAGGTAATAAGAACAAGATGAGACTATTCAGCTGGAAAACAGAAAAAAAAAAAAAAAAAGGCTATTTGTTTGTAAAGGACCTTGCAGGTTTCCTTTATGTGCCTCTTTTTGTCCTCAGCCAAGATGCTTCACCTTTGCTGGCCTGGGGAAAGCCAGTGAAATCCCCAACCTGTAACAACTTGCTCTAACATGCAAAAAGTGTCCATAGATGTATATTTTTAGTAATGCTTAAACCTGTTACAGATTCCACATGCATTTGTGTGCCTGCTTCATAGGGGGAATTTATTTTTTTGTATGATTTGCTCTCTTAAAACTCCTTTGCTTTATCCATGCATACATGCATGCACACACATAGGCACGCAAGAAGTTTTCTGTTCAAATCCCTGACAACTAGAAAGCACTAAGGCTGCCACCGTCCAGGCTGCTGAGGAGCGTGGAATCATGATGCACTTGCAGCACTGCTGGGACAGGCTACATGTGAATCAAAATATTTCACCAAAATGTGGTTTTATGGCAAAAAAAATTAGAAATGTTCAGCTGGAGTGAATGGTAGAAAAGGAAGCATTTTCCAAACAGCTCTACAGGTTTTTTTTCTTCCTAATTTCCCCTTTTTTAACACAGATTTCAAGAGTCTGTATGGTTTTATTTCCTATTTTTGCAGTGGGGAAGACTTGACAAGGAAAGGTTAGGCCAACAACAGCCATACCTTTTTTTTATTTAGGAAACTACACTGACACTTTTATTTAAAGATCAAAGCAAGGCAAACACCATGACTCCAAGCCTCTTGTCTTTTTTTTTCCATAAAAGAATGCTGTGGAGTTTACTAGTGGTGCTACTAATGAGGTAACTTCAGCACCGATTTCACATTATTAGCACTCTATCTAGTAGAAGCTGATGATCTTTGGCCACTGTAAAATGTGATTCCCAGGCCAGGTGTTGGGCTCTCAGCCAAAATGTTGTGTTTTTCCCAACACTGCACTACAAAGGGCCTCAATGATGATAGGAAAGATATACTTCCTTTAGGGATCAGAGATAATTAACTCTTTATAGTTGTTCTTTTATTATTACTGAACCTATGCCAAACTTTTGCATTGCTTTACCTAATAAAAGTACCTCCTGCACTGCTGGTAGTATCCAAATTACTTTTTTCATTCATTAACAGTCAGGCCTTTAACTGCATTTTGAACTTCTTTGTTGTAAAAAACTCTCAAAATTACTCATTCCTGAGCATTTACACTGCATGCTTCTCTTTAGTTTCCAAACTTTATAACATAATTGTTCTTACCAAAAGGGAGGAATTTAGAAAATACACAAAGAAGTCAAAATAACAACAGCATATGTTTCATACAGCCACCTAAGAACCATATCTAAGGTACTGCCTGCTATTATGCTGCCGCGGCATTGAATTAATAGATTTACAGATTCATTAATAATAACAATAATATCACTTTTCACTTACAAACCTCAAAGAACGCTATGAAGCAGGGTAGCATCATCATCCCAGCTTTGCAGATGGGGAAATGAAAGAGAGAAAATTACTTGCCCGGTGCTAACAGAGCAGCATCAAAGCCAGGATCAGAGCTCAGGTCTCCTTCATGGCTGATCACACTCTGTCCATTGGCTTCTTCTGCCCTTGCCCAGACCGGGCACGGGATCTGATCTCGCTGCATGTTTAAAACTGGTGAGAAAACGGCAGACCTCAGCCCTTGCTTTTGAGCAGTGCTAAAACGAGCTGTCTATCTAGGGGGGGATCCGCACACCCTCAATAATCCTTT
>NW_009188291.1:7310-8165 GCF_000690835.1 Fulmarus glacialis | reverse complement strand
GCTCTTCCCAGGGAAAAGCGACACGCGTATGAGGGCATCACTCTGCGAGCTTGAGGTTCCTCTGAGAAGCGCGAGGCCAAGTGGTTGATTCATTTCCCTGAGAGTTAACCTGCCCAGCCGTATTCACAAACCTCCTTCTTGATGGAGCCAAATGCCCTGGCGAGAAAGCACCCAACCTCCACGGTTACTAGAGGGCCAGCTTTCAGAGGGGGGTTTGCTGTACGGTTAAGTGTGCCTTGCCACTTGTCACCATCTCATACACTCAACCGTTAAATTAACTTGCAGAGGCAAGTACTGTTTTCTCAGAGGCCATTTTTAACATTTGCCTTTCAAAAGCTAGTGAAAAGCTATATAGCAGCCTACAGGAAATAATGTAAGTAAAAAGCAACACAAGAACAAGCCCATGAAATGTTTATTTTCCTCAGCTCTGTGACCGTAATCCTCTCCCTGGGCAGCACCGAGGGCAGCCCCAGGACTGACGTTGCCTGCCTGGGTGCAGCCGAGGAGCATAGCTGTCGCGTGGCGCTGAATTTACGCATCCCCAGGAGCGGGACTGTGCCTCAAAGCCAAGCCCGTGGCCAAGATCTGCCCGCTCCACTTGCACAATATTGCTAGAGACACTTAGACAGCTGCCACCTCTCTCCCCACCCCAGGACAGGGATGTTTGGAGTTGGGATATGTAAGGAGAAGCATGCATAAAATGTAAATTAGGTTCCTGAGGTCCTTCGTGCCGAGACGCGCTGTAATAATCATCACCTGGACAACCCCATGGCAACTGGGCTGGAGTGCTAGTTTTCCTCCCAGCCTCGCAAAGGCAGCACGCGTCCCTCACCCCGCCACTGTTGTCTGTGCTGG
>NW_009188291.1:0-7294 GCF_000690835.1 Fulmarus glacialis | reverse complement strand
TTCCTGCTCTCGGAAAGACCCGCTCTCCTCAGAAAAGGAGGGTAATGTGTTCTGAGAAACACTGCATGTTGGATCAATATCCATTCTGCTCTTCAGCTTGGTATTTCCAGGGGTTTATTTATCTAGAGCCTTGGAGTTTTCAACTGAAGAGCAGATTGCTCAGTTTATACCATGCAACCAGGTGGAATAAAGGTTTGCAGATTTGCCGCTCAATCCAAATACACAAGGAAATGAAGAGAGAAAAAAAAAAGATAAGTAATATTCACAGTATTTGCTTTTCTTTTGAAGCTGCATCTGAACACAGACTAAAAACATAATCTTCCCAGATCCAGGCTCCAGGATTTTAATCTGGATTTCTGGCTGATAGCAATTAAAAGCTGACAGCACAGCGGTATTTTATTTAAAAGAATGATTGGCCTAATGATATTCAACTGAAGCATGGCCTCCAGATTGGAGCTGGTCACACGTATAAAGTGCGGGGAATAGCTTAGTTACACAAGATCACAAAGGGAGTTAATAGAACCGGGATCCACATTCAACGTCTTTTTCATTCTCGGCTCTTTGTTCTACCCATTAGTATACACTGACTCCCTTTGGTAAGATCCTTTGTATTTCCAACTTATCAGGGTCTCATAAATGAAAGTCATGTGCTTTTATCTACTCATTCCCTTTAGTAAGTGTCACAAACATTCGGTGTGATTGATTAAATGGTAACAAGAAAGAGACAAAGTAGGAATATGCATATTAGCATATTTTTCTTTGCTCAAAGAAATGCATTTTATACGTACGTGGCACTTATAATATATTAAGCTGCCAAAAGTGTTAAACAAAGGAGGAACTGAATTACAGTACAAAACACAGTGACAAGGCCAAATTTATCCCTGGTGCAACTCACTGATGTCAGCGGAGTTAAACCAGAGATGAAATAGGCTCGCTACACATACATGAAACACCCCAGTAAGCACAGAGGGATATTCATAGATTTTGCAGCCAGAAGGGACCGTTATGATCGTATCGTCTGACTTCCTGCATAAACACAGGCGAGAAAATTTTATCCATTTCCCCATTACGCACACAGATGATCGACTGACAGATTTTATTCCTTTTGCGCTGGCAGGGGGGTTGCTTTGGTACTGCTATGGCAAGATGCTGCATGCTACTGTAAGGTGCTGAGCATCCTCCCCTCGCCCCCGACGCAGTGGGAGGTTTTGCTCAGTCAGTTTATGCTGCATTCATCACTGTAGGGGCTGGAGGTAGGGGATGAAAGGGCTGGTTGCACCCAGTTTGTGAGCGCTTCCACTTCGAGGGTTTTTGCCTGCAACACAAACATGCTGCTCCTCTCTATAGTGAGGCTTGAGGTTAACATAGGCTGAGGTGTAAAATACTGAGATTTCATGCTGGGTAGATGTGGAGGATGAATTCACCGGTTCTGGGCAGGAAGGACTCTTTCATGAAAAGGTAGAAAAGGGACCTGGCAGTGGTTAGCCTTGCGATGGGAAAAAACTCTTGATCCCAAGAATAATATACATACATATATGATAGTCAAGGCAAAAGTGTGTATTACCTAAGACATCGTTAACTCTACACAACAGAACTGCCACACCATAGAGATCTCCAGGACAGGTACAATTCACAGCAACTTCTGCCCAGGGAGAAACCTCACACCGGGCAAAGACACCAACCCTCTCCCCTTCTCCCAGTACCTAGGAAACATGCACTATCAGTTTTAATTTACCCGAAGGTGCACTCAGACTTGCTGATGGGAAGGTGAAGAGAAGAGGGGTAAGATGAAGCTCACAACTCCCACTTCTCTTGGCATCATCTGAGAACTGATTAACCATGAGTGACGACACTCAGGTCTGTGTGAGATTTGCTGCACCATTGCTCCACGTGCCAGCTCTGGGGTAAGACATAAAAAGGTGAAATTCACTTGTTTGTTTGTTATATGCAAGAAGGAATAAATTCTGTTCAACCGCATTTACTGACACACTACCTCTGCACATCTTCATAGGTGCCAGTCTCAAACCGAACCTTAACATTTCTTTAACATTTTACCATTTGTGTAACTCACTGAGTGTGTCAGCTGTCTCACCTTGACCGTTAACAGAGCTCCTTGCTCTCCACACAACCTCTTTCATCACATCAGTGATGTTATTTCTTCCTGTGATTCGCAGTGATGCCCAGTTCATGCATTCCTACAGCTCCTTCCATACAAGGACCTCACATTTCATATGTATTGATGAAGTAAGTTCTGTAAAAGTCCCAGGAGGTGGGTATTATGATCCCTATATTATGATGGGAAGCTGAGCCACGGAGCAGATTTAGTGAAATTTTTACTCTTTGCAAAGCTAGACCAAGAGCTAGAACCTCATCTTGCACCTCTGAAGACTTTCCTTGAACCAGAGGATGTGTCTTCCTCACATACAGTACTACCCTGGATGATTTCCCACTCTGCTGTTTAAATAGAGCTGAAGAACAAGTCAGTCTTTTCCCTTACACTGCAGTTTATATTTCCAAAGTACTGCACAAGCACAAATACATTAGCATTCATACAATCTATATATTTCCTGACATATCCTACGCCTTATATCTCCTGAACCCTGATCCTGAACCCCTGACTGTGCTAAGTCTGAAAAGATCCCCAGAATGATTATGCTATGCTCTCCCAGGTCTGGTGTCTTCTCTCAAAGCCAGTCTTTTGGAGGGACATGCACATTTGCAAGATTATCTTTTGGCTTCTGGTAGCAGAAATCAGAAACAGATTATTTGAAATGAGGAGTGTCTACCATTTTAGCTCCAGGCCAGGTGGACATGGGTGACCTAAAAGGATATATTTAGCAATGAACACTTCAGACCGCAGTGCATATGTGTATCCAGTTACTAACTGTTAATCATGTCTCCTTCCCCCAAATTGGCCAACCAAAAGGACACCTGGCAATTCTGGAACATTCCTATCAGATTACTAATATCAATATTAAGTGAAAGAGCTTGAAGAATGTCACATTAGTTTCTGATGGCTCCCTTCCGCCATACTTCTGGCCAGCAAGCTTTGGCAGATGTGACTCCATTCTGTCCAAATGCAATTCAGTGTTTAAGAATGTGCTCACTTTCCTGGGACCATCTGTTTACTTTTCTGCTGAAGGAACTCCAGCCTCTTTGGCAACCTCATTGTATTGTACTCAATAAATCCTGACATGTAGCAAATTTTTTTTGGCAGATCTTGAATCTGAATGCCATCCAAATTGTTCATTATTGATATTAAAACCGATTTGTGCATCACCAACCATTAAAGGAATGTACTAAATATCTCCATGAATGAGAAACCGAGTAGTCCGTCAGAATACATTTATCAACAGTAATGTTAAAATGAAAGAAGAGTTCTATGGCTTTTCCTGCTATTGCAAAAGCCCACCTCTGAGAGTAGTTGCTTCTTTCCTTTTTGCAGGACCCAAAATGTACAAAGAGCTAAAGTACAAATTAAAAAGTCAAAAGAAAGGTATCTGTCCCAAAGGGCTACCTCATATGGTCCAACACATGCAGGTTGGAGTGGGAAGGTAGGACCTTGCACCTATTCCTAGCTCAGCCACAAATCCACTGCCTGACTACAGCAAAGTCTCTTCATCCTACATGGGTTTGATTTCCTTTTCAAGTAGTTGTCTAGACTGTAGGATCTTCAAGGCACCATTAGGCTTGTAAAATAGTTAACGTGAATTTTCAGTCCTCTAACTGCTGTATATTGAAGCTTTCAAAGTATTGGTGAACATCTACAAAAAATAATGACGTGTACTTTCTGTATGTGTAGAGTGTATACCCACATTATCTTTAAATAAAAATGAATCATTTTCTAGATAAGGAAATTGGTGTAAAATTAAGTTTACCAGACTAATTTTTAAGGACCCATTTCCGTTGGAGTTCTGCATAAGTACTGCGGGATTATTGGGCTCCAATTGTTGCTGGTGTATATCACTTGTCAGCATTCAGAGTCCCTTATATATTTCACATGATTTTTCACATAAACTTGTAGAAGCTTTGGAAAAATCCAATCACTCGATCTCCCATAAAGGAATGTACTTCATTTTTTATTCAAAAAAAAAAAAAAAAAAATCAATACTTAGCGAATGCAACAATCTATCCTGACACACCACATTGAGAACAAGGATTCTGTTGAAATTTCATCCTTCCTTATTCCTTTCTGCTCTAATAACTATTAAAAATTCTGACCTGAAGTATTTGCCCTTTATAGTATGTTGGACACTGATGATGGAAAGCAGAAATTGGACAACTGTTGCAATAGCACCTACACCGTACAGTCCCATATAAGTAGTTGGATCGAAAAACAAGGGTTGGCTTCAGAAAAAGCATCATCATTTAGCTTCCTTTTCTTTTTTTCCTTTGCAACAGGTGGCTCAGGAAGGTCTCGTCTCTAAAGAAGCTATTCTGCTTCTCAATACGTGGAGCGAGCATGCAGCCTTGACAGCACGCTAAACTTTTGAACTTCTATATATTCTCCAGACACACTCGCAGGTTCCTCCCCAGTTAATTTAATGCTGCTGAAAGACTGCAGATTGATAGCTCAGGAGATCGAAGCCTGTTGTTACACGCAGGTAATTACTCAGTAGGATAAATGCTTCCTCCCACCGCCCCGTCGCAGTGACTCCAGCGCCGAGAGCAGCCAGCCGAGGGCTGGGACAGGAGTGCTGCCTCCGCACCAGCTCCAAAATTGGTATCCTTGTCCAGCTTGGTGCCAGCCAGAGAACTACCATGGATTTTAGGATGTAGTTATCTCTGCACTAGAAAATGGAGGGAGGCTGCCAGCATTTATAGATCTCTCTATTAACAAACTGGCTCCGTTACAAGAGGCACACTGCAGTTTCAGCAAGTAGCCTTCCAGTCTCAAGTCAGCGCACAAGGGCTTTAAGGAAATGTGTTAACAATATCACCATGTGTGACAAGGGAGCTATACGTTTAATCATCTCTGCTCCTTCAGGTGATCACTCTCTCCCTCTCCCGCTTTGCTCCTGCCATCACAGGGCAGGCTGTGCAGCAGAGTAGGGGAAAGCACTTAGCTGGCTTTGAGGACCCTATATTTCCTTATCAAGAGCAGCGTTTTTTATCATTGCTGTTCTTCTGGTTTGTCTCACTTTCATCAAACTGCTGGGCCTGGCAAATGAACAGAGGATCACTCTAAATATTTCAGTTGGCGTTAAAAAAAAATCTCTGATATCCTGCTTTTTGCTGTTAAAACCTCTTCTCCTCTCCACCTGGCCATGTCACCCCGTAGAGCCTGACACTTAGTCAACAGTTCCCATTTTCCTCTGCACATGAGCACAAAAGCTTCTTCTTGTGCCTTGTGTACTCATTGCAAGTCATACAAATCAGTGCAGTGGGAACATAGTTGAAAATTTGAATTGATCAATAATAGCCAACTAGATAAATGTCCGTCCTTAAGGCAAGGTTCTGCTCCTGGTCATTCATTACTGCGTGCAATCTCCTGGCTCCACTGGGACAGGCATCGCACAGGGTGGTACACGAGGAGCTTGGTACTCCTTTGCATATTTATAGGAATATTCTACTATATGAACTGGCAACTTTCCTATCCATCCTCTTCTGTCACTGTCTCCATTAAATGCTCATATAACCTAGGGTTGTATAATTGGCTAAGAGGACAACCTTGTGGATGTCAGGAAATCTACATTTTATTTCCCGTATGATGTTGGATGATGGATTCTCCACAGGTTTGGATTTCCATATGTAAATCTGGGATACTAATTCCTAACCTGTTCCTGGAATTTGTGAAGCTTAACGGATGGGAAGTTATACCTAATTAAGCCAAAGTGATTTGTATGCAAGAAGATAAGAGGCTGGCTCTGATTCGCGCTCTGGTATTTAGAAATTATCTTTTCCCCAACTATTTCTGCTAAAAGGCCTAAGGTTTCAGCAGGGCTGGTAACATCCACAACTCCAGGTACAGTATCTTTGCAAGTCACTACATAATGCTGTGGCAGATAATTCTGACAGCCAGCTCCCACAGGAAATAACAGCAATCACAAACCCCAACACCTTCCACTAAAAGTACAAGATGTACTTCTGAACTTGCCTTCTCAGTCATAAAGACTCAGCAGCATGTTCATTAGAAACAGAAACAAAACCTTTCCAAATAAAACACCGCACTGCTGACACAAGGGAGGACAGGAGAAAGAAAGCATCTGAAAGATGTTAGTCATCTCTTAATACACTGCTCTGAAGTACATCAATATGTGGTGGTGTAACGGTACGAGAAATGACGTAGGCTTACAAGCACAAGCAGGACTTGGGGCAAATGCTGATGGCTAGCCATGCTACGCTTCTTTGTAAAAATGGAGTCAACAAACACTTGCTCCCCTGCAAAGACTACAACTTTCATTTCTTAGGAGCAAAGCTGCAGCTGCAACATGCACCAGATGGTATGAAAAGCATTGCAGTTCAATACCACCTTCTATCTGCAAGATACTGTTCTCTAGTTGCTCTACTCTCTATAGCGAAACATAATAATGAAATGGAAAACAGATTCTTTTTTTGCCTGTAGGACATGAAAATAATTGATTTAGGACTATAATTTCTAATGGTAGGACTATGGAAGTCCCTAGAACTTCCTAGAATCTGGGAGTATATTCCAGTGGAAAGATGACACTGTGCTTGCTCTTATTCTACTTATTCTTTTTCACCAAACATCCTCTGCTAGCCACTGTTACAGAGAAGATATGAAGATACTGGGCTACAGGAATCTTTGGTCTGAAGTGACATGACGAGTTTTGCATCTTTATGGTGTAACTCGCATTGGCTTCATTGGGAAACCTATGTGTTGGAAGTAGAATAAGCAGTGGTCTTGTAGTGTAAATGCTCACTGACAAACACAGGGACTATATATAAATGACAGCTGGTGGCATTTTCAGGAAGGCCTCTCTTCTCTGCAAGAAGTATTTTCAATGTACCAGGTGAAAGCACTTATAAGGGTAAAAATACCATCATGATCAGGACCAATCACTCCTGCTCTTTTATTTCAAGCATTTGGATGCTTTTCCTCCAACTCTGCTTAATTTATAAATATTTGTAGTGATTCAGATGTTGAAGTGGAGTAAGATAATCTTACTTTAGAAGTGTTTAATACATTTCCTCACAAAACAATTGTCATTCTATGACAACAGCATGTGACCTTTTGTCTTCTGCATACTCATTGAAAACTTTGGCTAAAGGCACACACCTCTACCTTAACAGCAGTTTTAGGTGAATGTCATGGTTTAACCCCAGTCGGCAA
>NW_009188290.1:24488-30554 GCF_000690835.1 Fulmarus glacialis | reverse complement strand
AGTGGAAAAGATAAAGGCAGCATTTGTCATACAGGTAAGGTAGTGCTATAGTCAAGACTGCAAAATGGTTTCCTTGAGTACCCTCCTTAGCTGTAGTGCTTGTATAGGTTTTGCACAGCAATAATTTCTTACTTATTTCTGGGTGGGTTACTACCCTACCAAAAAGCTAGGACAAGCAGCAGAAGGTTAGACACAGACTAGCATACACAGTGTTTCTGTGAATAGGTGTCAGAAAAGGGAGGAAAAAATTCCACTGTATTTAAGGCCAAATGAGAAGTCACATCCTACATGAAGTCATTTACAGCCAAGCATTATGCTGCTATGCCTGATGCTTCAGGCTTCCTCTTAGTGCTGGGTGATGAATAGGGAATGGAGCAAGCATATTAAACATGCATAATCAAGCAGCAAGTGTTCTTAACTGCTTGTATGTGTAGTAGCTTGTTGTCAAAGGATTGGTGAGTATTCCTTAGCTATCAAAAGACTGTATGTTTTACCCCAGCTAGAGCAGGCTGCAGCTGCACTTTTTTTTTTTTGTGTTGGCAATACAGGTTGACTTAAAATTTCTCAGAGTGGCATGGGAAGGGGAAGGCTGGCAAAGGAGAAACTCGGCACTTTTCTCAGGTGTAGATAGTGAGAAAAGTTTAACCTAGGAGACTGCATGCAGCCAGACCAGGACTTGCACAGTTTCTATGCTGATTTTGACAAGAAAGTGAAGAACTAAAACCAAGATTAAAAAATGGCTTGCTTTAGAAAACCACATGCAGTTTAATTAGCATACTCTTAACACTTTACTTCTGCCCTGTATCAAGAAAGAAATTCTTTGTGTATAAGGCATCCCCCGCTCCCCATGTTACTATATCATGTATTAAACCAGAAGAAGAGCCAGAAAGGCAATTGCTGGCATCAGTAAGGCAGGTGTTTAAAAGCAAGTTGATGGGACTCACATCAGTTCCCATATTATTAAAGATTCTCCAGTTGGCATAGAAACTTAGTACTTCACATATTTCATTGACTTGACTTTTTTGTACTAATGATTTTAAGGTTGATGTACGTAATTAATTTCCAGGATAGCATGCGTTCAATTTGTCTTACATAGGCTGCAGTTTAACAGTTTTTGTGCTTTACTGTAATAAAAATAAGTTGAACAGATTGGGTACCATCTCACAGTCATTGCACATCCAAAAACTCTCCTTCCAGTGGGCGCCTTGGACATGCAGGGGCATAACATCAGGCCCTTAAAAGTAGCCTTTTAGGAATCGAGTTAACAATTATAATAGCGCATTACTGTAAAATTAAAAATCAATTTGTGCATATGACTGTATGCAAGGCAAGCTTCCCCCCCCGCCAGTAGAATTAAAAGATTTCCTGACACAGCTGCTCCTCCCTACCTCTGCCTTTTAGTCTAAGCACCACAGAAGCCTCAGAGCATGTGATCAGCTGTGTGTGATTTAAGGTTTGCTATTGAATTTTTTCCACTGGGAACAATTACTATAGAGTGACAAGCCAACCATTTTGATCTTAACAGATCTAGCTCTGTTTAGTGATGGTAACCATAGCATACATTGCCTAACCCAGTCTGAATATCTCACTGTGGCAGTTTGCTTCTAATTTGAAAGGACACTGTTAAACCTTAAAATAGGTTCTCATTTTTGGGTAGGAATGAAAGAGGCTTAATACCAGAAGGGCACTGTAGACATTTCAGTTGTATATTTTCAGTTGCTGCTGCCTGCAACAGCCCTTAAGAAGCCACTAAAATATCAGAAGAGCTAAGCAGCATGCTGTGACCACACCCCTACATTGCCATAATTCATAAACCAAGACGCTGTGCTTGCTGCCACATTCATATTTTTACCTGGTCAGTTAGGACAAAGACAAAGCTGCTTTGTGCTAATGAAGCTAGTGAAGCATGCTTTTAATAGAACCAATGATCTGGTCTTCCCAAAAATATTTTAAAAAGGACACTTCTGTTACCCCGACATTGTTTACGCTAAAGGCTATTGCAAATTGAACATTTATGCTAATTACTTACATGTCAGCTTAGGCAATAAACAATCAATATTTTTCTGATGTAGGATCCACTGCAACTTTCCCTGTCCAGTTATCATGCATTCAGCACGTACAGTAAATCTCAAGTTGCAATCTCTTCATGGAAATGTTTATTTTAACTTCTATAGTAGACTGCTGAAGTCATGGAAATGTTTCCATTACACTTAAGTCAAAGCCTATTTTTCAAAAAGACTTGCACAAAAAACTGACCTGGAAATATTTTTAACATTAGAGCCACTGTTATGATCACACTATACAGCAATGCAGTAAGTTTTTTTTTTTTGTAAAGATTAAAAAAATCCTTATAAGCACAATCTGTACAAAAATGCTATAGTTAAAAATCAACATGTGCTATTGAAAAGCAGAGGCTAGTGCTTTTTTACTGCTATCTGTATAAGGGAGAGTGACAAGACACATACATTTATGAAGGAGAGCCAAAGTACCCTCTATTACCAAAAAAAATCTTTTAATATGCTCTTCTTGTTTCCTGGATTGTGGCTGAGATGGCCTATGTATTTTCTACAACTCTAAAAAAAGAAAAAATAATTTTATATATTGTATAGTGCCAGTTTTCTGCTTGAATTCTAGCAATGCTTGGCATTAAACATAACTAGATTTTACTTATCCCCATAAATGTCTTTAAATTGTTAGTATGATACTCCCAAGTCTACCCTTCAAAGATGATATTTAAATGCACAACGCAATAAGCAATTACTGAACTGCTTCCTCTTACAAGAGAGGGCCTGCTAACTTAACAGGAGTAATCCCAGTGACTTGCTTCAAGTAGCAAGTAATATTCTCAGTAACTTTTGAAGGTATAGCTCCTAACTTACGAATATTTAACTACAGGTTTTAAGCATTTGTAGTAAGTTCTCCGCAACACTCAGGACTAAACAGAGGAAAATCATAGCCGCACTCCAAGCATGACTGCTATAATCACATACTTTTATGTATCGCAGGTCAAACTCACTGTAAAATCTGGGAAAACGTTAGACTATGGTTGAATTGTACCATTGTCGTAAAAAGGAACAGTCCATAATTTGAGCTGACAATACAATGCTGACAAAGATTTGTGCAGAAATATTCACTTCCATTTTATTTTTTCTTGAACAACTAGTTTCTGACAAACGTGTAGTTGGGGATAGTATCTGTGTAAAATTGCAACGGATACAAAATTTTCCTTCTCGACTAAGTTCTACTGAAACTTGTTTCTAGTGCTTGGGATGGGGGTAAGAAGAGGAAGAAGATGGGATAGAGGGCAAGCTGTGCACATAAAGTTGTATTTATCCACTGGGAAGTCACCAGATTTTGGCAATTCCTGACTTAGTCATGCAAATACTGCCCTTTGATGGCTACACTGTCAGGGTCACTCAGCTTTTACTCTAAAAGCAGGCAGAATGCTGCCATACCTTAATGAAGTGACCAGCAAACACCCTCTTAAGTCAAAGCAGGAGCAAGCAACTTTATGATTATAGAAAATCTCAGTGAAGGTGAGGGAGACTGAGAAATCTCTCAGTCTTGAATCTTGTGCTACAAGTCTGAGGTTTAACAAGTATATTTAAAGAACAGAAAGAAAGCACCGTGTGTGTGAGCTGACCCCAGTCTCCTCAATGGGAGTAGATGCCTGGGCAGCATGCCTGCTGTTCTGTCTGTGTGATGATTATTCCCTCTGGCTGCTGGCCTACTAGGCTTCAGGTTAAATGCTACTTTGTCATTTGTATTCTTTACTCACCTGCTATTCTACAAATAGCATAGATGATGTGCCTGGGCTATCACCTGTTCGTGAGAACTGCACAAAATAACTTATTCTGCTTTTTTTGAGACTTATCTGAGGCTGCTATCAAAAAGTTACAGGTTTGTTTTTTTTTTTAAAAACCTCTTGCTACTTGTCCTCAAAAAGTGCAACTTGACAAAATTTGCAAATACAGCCATCTTAGGTATTCCATATGAAACACACAGGACCAAATTCTTTAAAATTTCTGAAACAGCCAGAATTTCCATTAGCTTCAGTTTAAGATGGTTATACAGTCTTCCTTAGATTTGGACCCAAGATGTCTCAGACACTATAAAAGAAGAGTCATCTATGCACAAACAATATTCCACTCATAAGAAGTTTAGCCTCTGCCTGTCCACTTAGCTTTATGCCTGCAGATGGGGACTATTCTTGCTTACATTGGCAGGTAGAAAGCAGCTCTGGTGACACGGTTTGGTATCTTTGCTTTGGAAGTGCAGTAAGATTTCAGCATCGCAAATAGAGAGCAGATAAACATTTAATTGGCATCCTCAAAATATGCAAAATGATTTTTAAAGGTGCCCTTTCTTAACACTCCCACAGCATCTGTTGAAACTTGCACTTTGGAAACTAGCATATGACCTATGACACAGCTCAACTACAGAATTAGAACAAGATTTAACAACTCTGTTCAGTTCTGAGATCATTCAAAATGCATATTCTTCAGATAATCAAGAGGATGTTTACTCCAGAAATATGTTACGAGAGAATGGGTTACAATTAGACAATATAAACTGAGAAGTTCTGATTTAAATATGAAGCACATCAAGGCTTAGACTTACATCACTGTCTCATGGGAAAAATACCACAAGATGCACTATGAGTTCAGTGCAAACTGCAGAGAGCATGTACTAGGCACTGTTCTGGGTAGCTGAATGCTGTCTTAAAGAATACACTTAAGGAAAAAGTTTAACATGTACAGTCTTACATACTGTACAGTCACACCACCCCCCACTCCCTTGCTTGCTAAAAGGCATCAACTTGAACAGGATTCTATTACTGTTACATAATTTCAAAGTTTAACCACATACAGCTCCTTAAATCTGAAAGTTGAGATAATAAATGCAAGACAAGTATTTTCTCTGTGGTACTTAAGACTTCTGTCAACTACTGGAACTCAGGCACAATCTATTTCAGTATTAACAATAGCAAAAATAACCTCTAAAGTGACAAGCCATATCTACCACTCAAGAGTACACAAGCTTTTAATATATTTTAAAAACTGACTCAAGGAGAAGAGAGAATCACAGGATTCCATCTGTCCCTCTTGACTATTTCTAAACAAGGTAACATTTGATTAACAGTTTTGCTTCAACACAGGTTTTGGGGGTTTTTTTGTTCTTTCCCACCTGCTTCAAGTACAGTGGAAGCTATTCACTGTTAAGCAGGAGGCCTTGCTTTAATCTCCTCTCTGCCAGAAGAGGAGTTAAATAGTTACTTTACTACCTTCACTTACTCAAACATTGACAAAGCCATGTTGGGAAAAGGGGTAAAAATCCATAGACTCCTTCAGGGTAACTGCAAAGAGGCTAGCAGAAAGATTCATGATCACTCGCCTCAGGAAGTTGTGCAACTTTGTTTTCTTTCTTCACTAAGCAGTTACTGGATGGAGAAAAGGCAGTGTTTAACCCTGCCTGAGAGGAGAGATTTTATTTTAAAAAAAATTAGCAGCTATCAGTTGAGGGGCTGTAGCTTTCTATACAGGCTACTCCAACCCTTCCCATATTGCTAAGCAGAACTGTCTCTCACTGATATTGAAAACAATGAGAAATTCTGTCTCAGTGAGAAATGACAAGTGAAGATACATTAAAATAGTGAGTGGGCCCTGACACACTTCAAATATCACAGACTGGAAGAAAAACTAACCAGTTCCTGACTCCTCAGCACAGTTACTTCTGTGAAATCAGTACTGCCATACAGATGAGAGATCAGAGTTTCATAGCTTTTTCTGTAGAAATGTATCATCCACCTCAAAGCTCAACTCCACTGATGACCCTACCACCAGAAGGATAAGACAGGGAGAGTCTAGAAAACACAACATAGACAGGAGTCTCTTATCCAAGCTAAAGAACTGGCAGAGACCAATGAAGAAAGCTAAGAATCTTGTTAATTTTATTATTTCTGTGTGGGCTGGGATATGTTAGTAAATCTATTCAGGGGGTCGAGACAATTTTGTGTTCTCTTGTCCCCATGACTGAGAGGAAAGAAGGAAAAAATTCATGTTGGAA
>NW_009188290.1:1901-24460 GCF_000690835.1 Fulmarus glacialis | reverse complement strand
AGAGAGGGAGGAAGATACCCTGACAATTAATGCCCATAATTAATTCCTGAGCATAAGGACGCATATTTTGCTGACACACAC
Organism: Fulmarus glacialis; assembly: GCF_000690835.1. NCBI lineage: Eukaryota > Metazoa > Chordata > Aves > Procellariiformes > Procellariidae > Fulmarus > Fulmarus glacialis. Next base: position 24,379 of record NW_009188290.1, on the reverse strand, counting down.
TGGAGATGAGGATTCTTACTAGTCATAGAGCATGCACATACCATCACTTTTTCATGATGAAACTTAAAGCTCTATAAAGCTTTAACTTTAAGCTGCATGTACCCTTCAAACATGGCAAGACAATGCAAAAGAAAAGATGACTGTACAGTCTAAAAAGAGCACTTCATTGTTTCTAGTCCTGGGGAAACTTTTTTTACTCCCACACCAAAGGTGGAAAAATTACTGAAAAAAGCCTGTCCTGATAAGGTGCAATTATGTAGATTATTCTAGTTGCTGCCACGGTATGAGCTATATGATAAGCACTCCTTTAAAAAACAACGTACAATGGAAATGAAGCACAAGAAGTTGGCTACCACAGACTGGCAGACCTAATTCCAATTGTATACTGCTGTAAATGGATGGGCATATCTTGGGTATAAAATGATTTTTATTCACTGAGAGAAGGCCCTGAATTTGTCATTTCAGTTCCTTGTTAAACTATTAATTTTCAAATAACATGAGTGACAGAAATAGATAATTGCAACTTTTTAAAAGCCAGCCTTCTAATCACTTCTCAAACCTCCAGCTTTAGCCCAATATTCTCCTCTTTATGTCTTCCAAAGCAAAACAGTAATGTATCCAAGGTACATAAGGTGAAAAGGTACAGGCACAGCTAAATCTTTATTGAACATAGAAATCTTTACTGAAAGTTTCTGACACACAGCACATAGGCTGCTGATGCATACATCTAATTACATTAGTCTGCGTTTTGGTCTTGCAAGAAAAGGCTATGGAACACAAAAGTCCATCTATAGGTGTGGAACACTACCTTACCAGGTCAGCATGAAATAAGTATTCCTTCATACGTTCACTGTTTTGACTTTCCAAGACAGTCTGTGCAAGTAACTTAAAACAAATATGAAGAGTTCATCTCTGCCAGCTGATACAATGTTTGATTTCATTATTTCACAATGGTAAGGTCCTTCAAGTTTAGTTTATACATTAGCCTTGCAGATTTTCCATACTAAACTTTCTCAGAAAGAAAAAGCTAAGCCTAGTCCTAAAAGAAACAAACAAACAAAAAAACCCCACATAGGCTTCCATTCAGCTCAATCACTCTCCTCAGGTCTTACTGCTTTTGACTATTATTTTTCCCCACTATTTTCTCTCACACAAACAAGTTTCAATTGTCACACTAAAGAGGGGGAAAAGGATTTTTAATTTGTTTCGTTATTGTAAATAACTACTTCCATTACACCCATTCACTCCTTCACCTGGTGGTCTGCCAGCAGCTACCTACAATTCTTACAAAGGGTTCTGTAACATATCCACAAAGCAAGCTTTCCTCTATGCAATCTCCGTTTCAAATGTATGTATTTCTTTCCCAAGGAAGCTAGGAAAATCCTGACAGATGGACAAACCAGTGAACAGCTTCAGCCCTGGAAAGGCTGCATATTAACTCTATGGCAAGCAGAGATTACAGCTCTAATTTCACAATCTGCCTCTGAAGAGCTACTTCTGTCAACGCTGCAGGGCTCAGCTCCAGATTTCTCCATTCAGAACTTACCTATCCGCAGTTTTTATGTCTGCACCACAACACGAGTTATATCGTATCATTCATTTTTACAGAATATGGAAAAAGTTACTTAATCTAACTCCTTATTGAACCCATTATAAGTAAATGGAACAGCCCGCCTTGTTTTAGAAAATATGAAAAAAATTAATAAGCTCTACACAGTGATGTTTCTATTACTTTAGGATGTTGCAGATGAGCATGTCTTGGCAATTGGAAGTATGACTTATTCAGACAGTTTTAATAAAATGTAAATCTAATTAGAATACAATGTAAAAACTATGATGAAACTATGTATTTTCCATGATGGAAAGATTTTATTAACCTAATGCAAATGTTAAGTTTTTATTCACTTCACACTTCCTTAACTATATTCGTTCAAATTTTGCCTGGTTCATTAGCAGGAATTCTCTTTAGTAACTGAGATTATTTAAAGCACAAAATTTTGAAGTCTTGTGAGGCCTAATCTTTTTTTTTTTTTTGCAAAGGGAATTAATTGAGAGATTCCTTTTCGTTAATAGGATGCTAAGTAGCAGCTAGCTCCTTCTAGCCTAGCATGTAAGTGGATTTTGTTTGCTCTTAAAATACCCTTCCAATCACATTCTGGTGAATGGTTTTATTCTTCTGTAGCAAGTTTACTTGTTATTTCCAGCACAGTAAATTAACATAGGCAGTGTGTTCACCTAGCAATGATGACATTCCTTAGTATTAATGGGATAATGCTTAGTTTGAACCCAGGCTACAGAGTACATCCTCGTAACAAGGAGGGAAGGTAAGTTGTAGCTCACCAGCTTCTGTCTGCAGCTTTCCTGGGTTTGACTACTTGCACTTTATAGCATAAGATATCTGCAGCTTCACTTAACAAGAGGAAAAGTTTATTAGTTACCAGTTCACAGTTGCAGACTTCTGGACATTTTCAAATTCATCTGCCTCTTATGGTCATACTTAATCATAAGGCTTGTCATGACCACACTTGAGAACCTCACTTAATAGGGTTTTGAAGACAACTTCTGCAGCCTCCAATACTAGCATTACGCCACCTTCTTATTGGAAGTCACATCCTGGGGGCAGAAAATTGACTTGCCTGAGAGAAAGACAGAAAAGAAATTAATTTACACTCCCACTCTCTTCCATGCTGCTGTCTTACTTGACTGTTTTCACTTTCTGTGCACAATGACTGCACAGAAAAGGCCTGGGCAATGCCACAAAGACACTGTGTAATTTTTAGTAAGACTACAAGCGTTTCTGTACCACTGGAATTATTATACTAGCGTAAATTCTATTACCAGTATAGTAATACAGCTTTAACTTCCTAGCCCAGAACAGACGAATCTATTATGAACACACCTTTACCAGCGTAACGGCATCACAATGGGAGAAGACCTGTTTCAGCTGCAATGGTTTAGTTTGGAAACAAACCTTCCTCACATAGACAGTCCCTCACTAGAGGTATTAAATGACAGGTCTAAATTTACCCTGGAGGCCATAAGTGCAGTGGGGAAATAAAATCCAGCTTACTAATTATTAGTTACCGCTGTAAGCACATTCAGTTTTCTTTATCATTGAGAAACAACACGTATGAAAGACCCTTAGAAGATGACAAACAGTAACATCTAACATGCAAATCAGGTCCCAAGAGTTTTAATCTCCTGGGGCCTTCTTCACAAGGACAGCTGCCAGCTACAAATGCTTGGCTGACTAATTGGCACTAGCAATAAACAGTATTTGAATTTGTCCAGGAAAGGAGCAGAAGGTCTGAGAAAGGCTTATCAGCATACATTAAAAAAAAATCTGGTATGAATCTATCTTTATTGAAATTATCACCTGTGTGATTCATTTCTACCCCTGAAAACTGCACTAACACCAAGTAGTGGTTTATAATGCTCTAGACGCTATCTAAATGAACCTTAGCTATTGGCAGATTATAAAGCGGGTGTAGTGTACGAAAATAAAACAAACTGCTACTATAATAAGGGATACTATACACTCGGGGTTTCATAAAGCAATTTTGCATTCAGGCCTGACTGGCTTACAAGCAAATAGAACTTTTCATCAAAAAGATTGTTAGATTGTTTAGCAATATGCCAGCCCCTGAGCTACAAGACAATCTATCCTATCTTTAACACTGATACTGGTACAAAGAAGTTGTTCTCTAACTTGACAAAAGATATCAATCTTACATTTCTCAGGAGCTATTATCTGACTTATGTAATATCTGAAAGTATTTAGATGCCTCTTTCAGAGATTTTAAAGAATAGAATTACTGGGAAACAACAAACAGAACTGGATTAGACTTTCCTTGCACTCAGACATGCACTTTCCAGACAGAATTCAGGGGCAAACTAGGTTGTCAAATTGAAGAAAATTACTCTAAAAATTTCACAAAAAGAAAATAAGTGATAGATAAACAAGTTGCGAAAGAACCTGGAAAAAGGAGGAGGCTGAAGAAAGCAATCGTAAGTGCCAAGGACTGAATAGAGAGGATTGAAATATAGGATATTTGTGTGCAGCAACAATTGTTTTAAAAGCTTCTGAATAAAAAATTAACAGCTGATGGCGTACTCACTAGGACTTGCATCTAGTCTGAGAAGGAGAGCTGTTAAGGTAGTGAGTGAGCCAGCAAGACAGATGGCTGGTGAAGGAACTGACACTGCAAGAGCTAGAACATTCAGTAGAGAGGAGAAACAAGAGCTATACCCATGAAGGAACTGCTGCCAAGCACATCAGTGAAGTGAGAGGAATCATGCAATTTCAACAGTTTCTATAAAATTGTGGATGATGTGCTGAACTGCAGGCAATGTATAAGGCCCCAAGCCTGACAGTTCAGCATCAATACAGAAGCAAAGAGACAATGGAATGATTAAAAAGTCAAGCATTACCTGAAAAAACAGCAGTAAATAGTTCAGAGATGTGTAAGTGATTTCACAAACGAGTACAGAAAATGCTCAATAGACATAAGCACTGAAAAGATAAATCTATCACCTACAATTTGTTTGCAAAAAGTTAGCTCTTGGTATTCAATCTGAAAAACAGTGTCAGAAGTTAAGAATTGTGAACACGATCCCCTCCCCCCCCCGATTTAAAGTCTGTCTACCAAGAAAATAGTTTCCACAAAGCTTGCATTTCTCACAGCTACAGATTTACTATTAGTAAGATTCCAGACATTCATAACAGTCAACTGCAATACCTTGAGACCCACTTAATATTTGCAACCAAGTTTCCACATGCTTTCAAATACTTTTAGAACAATCCACTTCTCTTCATATTTACAAAAAAACCCTGGAAAATTTGCCCGTAACATATTCTTGGAAATAGAGTGACTTAAATATACAGGGGGTGGGGGTTGCAGGAAGAACAAGTTTGAGAATTGAAGAGTTTTGCATGCACAGGGAGGTGTCCCTGAGGTCTCATGAAAACTGATCTCAAATTTTATTAGCACTTGATACTATCATAAGAAGCAATAGTTCTGACAAAAAAGGAGATGCATAATAATACCCAAAATGGGCACCTAAATAAAAAAATAGTTTCTACATTGACTACTGACTAGCCAATTCACTTTTTCTTACTATTTTTCCAGCCCATTACTGCTTCCAATCATTGAGAACAAGAGGAAAACTGCATCCTTCTTTTGAGTTCTGTGATGGTGTTTATGTATTTAGGGTTGCATTACTGCACAGATATACACTTCAGTACATGCTATTTTCATGAAACATGTACTGTATAATATTAAGAGTGTTTAACCTGTACAGTTAAAGGAAAAAAGCTCATTGTTGAAGACAGCTCTTCCAAAATTCTTTAAGCTGTGCTGAGACTTTTACCACTACTGCAGAAGAAAAATGGCTGTGGCATGGACAAGTAGAATATTAAAAATCCTGTCAAACTTCTTACAGAATAAGATTATCTTTCTGGTATTCGGAAAATTAGATTACTTTCCAAGATGCAGAAAGATTTTTAATACACAGGCCAGGCAACCTAATTAAATAAGCAGCATGGGATGGCTCCAAAACATTATAGATCACACATTAATGCAAAAAGCCAACATAATTATGAAGTGCCCATCCCAGACTTTTGAGTGCATAAAATAGATTTAAACAAACCACTAATGTAATAATGAGTATAAAAATCATCATCAGAATGACAAAAAAAAAGTCAGTGTAACTGACAAAAACTAATTAATATGCTTACAGTTCAGAGGAAAAAAAAAAACAGTTTAAGAATCATCATCAGCAAGACTACCTAAATCTACTACTAATCAAGCTACTTTAACAGGCAGGTAGTACAAGCCTTAGATGAAACAATTATCTCTGAAAACTATATGGAGAACTTGTGTATCAATGGGAAGCCTCTTCCATCAAGTGGAAACAGGCTTCACAGAGAGCTGATAGAGTCACCCCCCCGCCTCCCCCAAAAAAACCCCAAACAACCCAAAACCAAAAAAACCCAACAAAAAACACCCCACCCCACTATCTAACTATCTACAGATATATCAGAAATTAAAACACACTTTCATGGTATTTCCCTTCTTTTTCAGGCCATCTCAAGTTTCCCTTTCCTAGCTTTTTGTTGCATTCCAGTTCTGCCAGAAGGCAGCAGCTACGTGAAGGAACAGTGAGAGGGCAGGAAAGCCATTGCTGCTACACGGAAATGCCAGGGGGGACTAAGTAATAAAAATGCCAGAAGGCCAAACAGGTAACATGAGCAGCTCTTCTACATCCCAGATAGGATTATTATCTCTCCCACGCAGCGCTCACTTAACGCAGTCAACTTCTGCCTCTGATTCTGTACCTTAGTCACTTCCCAGTTTAGGAACTGGTAGAAGTGGGCTAATAGTCAGCAAGCCAGCCAGGCAGTTTGGCATCCATAAAGATGGCAGAGCTTATTAATCATAATCAATTAAGACATCAGTTAAGACACCTTCTTCCTGGTTTAAAAAACTGACTGTGGTGTTAAAAGTTTGTGGCATAGTATTAGAAAGATATAGGTAAGGTAAAGCAAGGCTATTCCTCAAGAGGGCACTGACACTTTACTTCTGAAGCTAACATTAGATACCTCCGAACAAATACAACATTGAGAAGAATAACATACAGATTATACTTCATCTGGAGATCACCAACTGATGTTTCACTCGTCAGCAAAACTAGGCACCTGGCTCCCAGGAACAGGAGAGTCTTTCTTTCACCAAAGCGCCCCACGGTGCCAACCGCCACCATCTTGTACTCTCCTCAGCCTCACAGCCGTTACCCAGCGCTGCCCTCGCCTCTGGTTGGTGCTTTCCCGCCGTGTCTCCGCCTCTGCTGCCGAGCAGCCAATCAGAGTGAGGGCGGCGGGAAAGCGGGTTCTCCGCTACCGCGCCTGTTAGAGGGTGAGGGCGCCATTACAGCTTCCTCAGAGCGGGCGAGGACCGGTTCGGTTTCTGAAATGCTATCTCCTCAGGGGAGGTAAGCCTGTAGGCAGTAACCAAAACCGGCTTCCTTTGTTCATCTCTTTTTTGGCCTTATCACTCTAGCCTTGTAGAAGAAGGGGAAAAAAAAAAGAAAAGAGGGGAGAAAAAAGCCTGGACGAGCACAGGAATAGTGGCAGCTGAGGGAGAGGCTGAGGAAGACTGGGAGGTGTGAGGAGGGTCAGTGTGCGGGAAGGCGTGGCCTGCTATTGCCGGGTTTCCTGGGTCACCCTGCTCTTCAGAGTGTGGATTTCTGTTTGTAAAGCTCTCTTAGTTCTGTTTCTCCAGTGTCATTGTTGGAAGTTAACCCTGCTAGGCAGCATGGAGCAAAGGTGTTTCAATGGCAGTAGCTTCCTTAAATAATTAAATGTTTTATTAAATAATTTGTTACCAAATAAGCAATGTTTTAATAGGGAGATTGTGTAAAACACTAAGGCTTTGGGTTTTTGTCGGTATGCAGATCCTTAGCCAGACTGTACCAAGCTGAGATCCAAGCAACCCAGTTACTGTTTTTGTTGAAAGGGGGGATCTGAGGTGAGAATTGGGACGGGTGTGCCCTTTTGCGGTGCACCTCATGAATAACCAGCCCATCTCACAAAACATGGAGTTAGTCAAAAGGAAGTACAGATGATAAGTAAGTTTTACAGGGCAATTTCTTTCTGCCTAATTTACTGAAAAATGAAGGAAGCACAGTCTATCTGCCATCCTCCCGCCCTTAAGTGGGTGAACCTATACATTGGGTAAGCCCTCCAGATCCTTGAGGGTAGGCTTGGGTGGAGCTCTTCTGTGAATCTCTGTATCAGATTTTATTGAGACAGTGGATTTTAGGAGTTTGGGATTAAATTGATTAACTATTCTGTGTTGTGTTTCCTCAAGGGGCAGGAAGGAAACATTAAATTACACCCACTTGAAGTTACTTGCTAATGAATAAGGTAATTATACGCTAGGGTATTAGAAGGTTTTTACATTAAGTCCCTGATGTTTTTGTTGTCTCATAAGAATCATCTATGTTTAGATAAGCTAGAATTAACATTGGCTCTTTAAAAAGTCTATACCCCAGTCTGTAACTGGGGTAAATGAGAGTTTGTGTTAAGGAAATAACCTGTTTAAATTATCAGAGCAGGTGATAGCAGTAAAAAGCCACACACTTCTACATTAGGTGTCATGCACATCTTTTAAAGGCAAGAGTTACTTAACAGATGCTTGGAGACTTCTCCTTATAGCTTTGATCACAGCATGCAAAAAGGTCTGATGATTCTACTTTTTCTATATGGCAGTTCAGGGAACTAATGGAAACTGACTTTCTAGTGTAATAACTATATGAATTGGCCAAAGCTGTCATTTTAGTTTTCCATGTGAACATAAAAGTGTAAGCAACTACTGTACAGCTAAATTCAAATATCCTTAAAGAAACTCCAATAACAAAACAACTTTTATTCATGTATTTGGGACAAAGAATTGTGCTGAAGGCAGAATTTTGGCCTTGGTATTCCATATTTTATATTAAAGTTCAAAGTTGTGAAAGCTTCAAAATGTATAATTCAATCTCATTTTGCACAGCAGTTTCTTTTAGGAAGAAAGAAGCGTGTGTTAAAGCTAAATGATACCATTCCTAGTCCACTTAAATAACAAACGACTATGTTCTCTTTTGCAATTGTGTAAGTTATCAGTTGGATGAATATTCTATTGTTGTCTTTTTTGCCCATGTCATGTAAACTCAATTCATTTACATAGATTCAACCTGATTTGGTTACAGGAGAAGAAAGATGTGAGGGATTGCTGCATTTTCTTTCAGGCCAGCTCATTGTTGTGGCTCTAATCTACTGTCACTAGCAACACCCTAGGCTGGCATCAGTGAGGAACTGGCAAAAGGAAGAGGTCTCAGATCTGGCTCAGAAAGACTAATATATAAATAAAAGAGGTGCTAAACCCAAAACTGGCCCATGGACAGTGCCAGTAAATGTAGTAGTAGTAGTAGTAGTAAGCTTTGTCATTTAAAGTAGATTTATTCAGTAGATTTATTCAGTCTGTTCTAGGTTGCTTCTTGCCTTGCTCCTCCCCTGGTAGAAGTACATAGTGTCAGGAGTGCCAAAACCTTTACTGGCTGCAGTGTTGGTTTTGAGCATATGAAAACAGATTTTTAAGACTTGGAGCCAGGTTTTCAAGGACTTGGCATCTATAATTGGGGACAGATTTTCAAAAGAGCTTAGCACTGACTGTTCTGAGGTCTTGTGAAGATTTGTCCATTTTGATTTGTGCCTAACTGAACTGATCTGTTGAAAATCTGGTCCCTATAGCTAAGCGTGACATTCTTAGAATGCCGTGAGGGCAGTAATAACATGTACCAAAAAAAAAAAAAAAAAAGCTATACAGCAGCCCCCACTCAGTTCAGTACCCCAAAGCTGCCACCCAGCACAGCGTAGGACAGGGTTGAGCTCTCTGGTATGTGCAGGCAAATAATTTTATAGGTTGAGACCAAACCTAACAGTGAAGGTAACTTGTTTTGCTACTTCCATTCTGGCTGTGTGTTTATTTAAAGTATAAGCTTTTGTGAAAGGGAGGCTGCTAGTTATATGAGTGCAAAATGTTACGTGTTTGGTAAAGTACATAAATGAAATGCTTTAATTAAGCACCATTAGTAATTAATTAAGTAACCATTAATAATAATGTGAGTTCTGAGATACCACCATTGCTTCTAGAGTTGTGCTGCCTTCTGGCCTAGAGGCTGGGGTAAACATTTTGATTTTCACTGTAACCAATGGTGCAATTCTTACTGAGATTTAGCATTGTTGAGTCCTGTATTAAAATAGTTGCAGTACAAACAAAATGAATGTTTTGTGTTGGAAAAAACTTATTTCAATCGGCCATCTTTTTTACTGGCAGAGCTATTACAGCGTAGTAATATTAATTCATGTGGTCTTTCTGGCTAGTTATGTGACTTATTATTGCAGATTCAGGCACTGTAGAAGATTTTTAGTTCTGTTTTTGAATAATTCCTTTAATTTGAAATTAATTTAGCTGTCCATTCGTGCAATGTTTTGGCCTTGTCTTTGGTCCTTTAAAAATGACTATGTCTGATTAGATATTGAATAGTTAAATAAATTTTACATGGTTGGAGATTAGTTTGCATTTATGAGAAGTACTTACTGTAGTTATGTGAATTCTGTATATGGATTTAATATCTTACTTTCATTATCAGGACACAAATGATAATTATGAATTTGCAAAGTTTTTGTAAATGGATTTGAAAGTAATTTGTGTGCCAAGTCAAGCCACAGAAAGATAGTTTCCTTAACTTTAGGTATATTTTTTTTCTTCTTTAGTTTGCAGTTCCACAAACTTTGCAATGCCTTATTAGTGAATAGAAGCTGTGTATGATGTGCCTGTTTTGCCAAGTGGGAATGTAGTGCAAGATTCCTTGTAAAATTTTCTAGTCCTGCTTCTGTAGAAGCAGAAAAACAAATATTGATCAACTTTATTTGATAGAAAATGATTTGTTACGGAAAAAGTAAATCCTCTGTTTTAAATGCAGGAGATATTAACATGGCTGTTTTATAATAATTTAGTATGCCTTTGGACAAAACTTATTTTATACACAATCTCCATCTCTTGATGCCAGCATAAGCCCTGGGAAAATGAATTATTAATTGTTGCGACTGAAGAAACAAATGAATAATTTTCTGTGGACTTTTGAAGGAAAAAGAAAAGACAAAACAAATCAAAACAGAGCTGTATTTTTGCATGCATTGTACTTCTTCTGTGCTGTGCTTGCACAGTTTAAATATGGACTTTAAATAATCCAGATTAAGCAGACTATAATACTGTAATTCTTACGTAGGAAGCATGGGATACCTTTCTATATGCGGGTGTTGCACTTATAGAATAGCTGAGTGAAGCTCAGATAAAGAAATGAAAATAAACTCAAAATGGCTAAATTTAATTCAGTAACTCTCAGAGCAGTAAGATTCAGAAACATTCAAATAAAGCTGATAAGGGAAAAGAGATTAATTGTTGTTAAGATAACTGCTTTACAGACCTTTCATAAAATTGAACTGGAGAGTTAAGACATCATGCTGTTTCTAGCCTACCAATGTTAACTGGAGCAAATCCTAGGCTTTTAAAAAGCTTAATAAGTTAGAATAGTATGGTGATTGTACAGATTGAAAAAACTTGCATGAAGAGAACTGCCCATAAACACTGTCACAACGCTGTGAGCTCCAGATACAGGTCCTTCCATTTTGCTTCAGAGCCTGTCTATGTCATTGAATGGAGACTATATTTTACTTGCAATTTAGCTGTGATGATATGATGTTATTGTGTTTTGTTGGTGTCAAGTGCAAGCAAGTTCAATATAAAAGATTTTGATTGGGCTTTGAGAAATATTCTTGTGTTCATTGTTAGCCTGGACACAAAGTTCTGGAGTTTCAGTTATCCTTCTACATGTTGCATACGTTGCATACGTGTACGCTAGTAAACACACGTAGTATGTGCTCTGAAGTCAGAGTGATATAGAGATGCTAAAATTATCGATATCAATTTCATGTAGCAGTTGCTAATGTTTCATCACATGGTTGTTGTTTTTTTTTAAATATAGAATTTGAACACAAAAATTACAACGCATAGCCTGTACATTACTCTGTAGATCGGTGAAAGCTATTTTCCCAGACACATCATTGGGTCACTGTGCTTTCTCTCTGTCTTTAATGGTATGTGCACAGTTGTCACAGTGGTAAATACATAAGATTGAGAAGCGGTATGTTTTATAAATCTTTCCTCTTTCATCACAAAGACTGAAGGTATTCAAAATTTGTAAAAAAATCTATCACAGAAGGCTAGAGAAATCTCACAGCAGTCACAAGCCTCATTTTGGACAAAGAATATTTGATGTGCTTATGATGAAATTCAGCTTCCTTTGTCATGCTTTTGGGGGGGATAACTTAGCTCTCTTTTACATCCGTATCCCTTGAATGTCCTTCTGCAAATGAAGATTTAATTTGGTGAGGCTAATATAGTGAATCTGAGTCAGCTCGTACCTCACTGACATTGTGAGCCCCTTGTGGCATTATTACTCTCCAATTACAGGCATGAAAGTAAGAAGTGGTCTAGTAATGAAGGGTACACACCCAGAGCAGTGTGGCAAGAATTTTAAATGAGGCAAAAGGAAAAAAAAAAATCTACTGCACTGATATCTATCAAAAGGCCACTTTTCTTAAGTGGCTACTTTGAAAGAGTCCCCAAGAAATGTTAGTGCTAAACATTACTGTGCCATCACCTCTTCATCCAGGCTACAGACTGGAATTTGTCTCAGATGCAGATATCTACAATTTCTATAGTTGCATAGCACTTGTACTGAAACAAGATCAAGCAGTTTGGTATCATAATGTTTATTTAATTTGTGAGAATAATGTCTAAGCTGCACTTAATGTGGAAGCATATTTTCTGCTTTAGTGTTTAATGTTTTGAAAATCAAATAGTGTCAAACGATTTATTTGTGCTCTAGAAAACACAAATATTTGCTAGCATTGGTATAAAATCAATATAACTGTCTTCTGTGGTTTAAGATATTAGAAACTAACTTTCTGTGCCTTTCCAAATGTCCTTTCTCTTGTGTGAGTAGAATTTTGTGAGACTGACTGTTACGGGATCCTACAGGATACATTTTTAGAGAAACTCCTGCCTGCTGTAGGATCACTGCACTGAGACTGTTCTGAATGTGCCACAGTAAACGAAAAGGATTAGAGGAAGCAGAGGGATAATAACTATCAATAGGGGGCAGAGTCCATATAAATTACATGTGCAGTATCAAATGATTTAATACTGCTTCAAAAGTGTAAGTATTTCCATTCTGAAGAAAAAACAGACCGACAGAGGACTGGTGGCCAGAGAAAATGGAATAAACCTGAGCAACAAGGAAATAACTTTTTTTGGTACAGTAAAGAGTGAAATCTAAGAAAAATGGCAGAAGCAGAGGCAAAAGCTGCACATTCTTTTCAGAGGAGGTGTATCAAACTTGAGGTACTTCTGACAGAGGAAGGGATCCAGTGGAATATGAATAGTAAGACTGCTGACTGGCAGAATAGCAAGTAATAGCGAGTTTCATTTAGATACTCTTTTTGCCTTTTTTAACCAATTTATCTACAAATAGTCACATAAAAATTTCAAAGTTGTCAGCTGCCGTGTGACATGCTGTGATGCAATATAGTACTTTGGGGATGCAGATCTGTGCTTAGTTTTAAAATTATGCAAGTCAGTGCTGCTACATATAGTTTTTAGCTGCATCAATTCCTTGGTTTAGTTGACTGTGCAGGGCTGCTTGAGGTGCTAGTGTCAGTGCGAAGGACATGGTGAAAATGCATGTAGCAGAAGGGAAGAAGTGCAAAACAATCCTTTCTGGTGGCTGCACAGGTTCACACTGGCTGAGTCAAAATTTCTGTGAACATATGAAAAATAGACTTGCACATAGTTTAGTTACTCCTTGCCATTTGGAGTAGTTTATTAAATTATTAAATGTCATCTTGCATTTAAATCTGTCCAGTTTTCTGCTCTGGTTTGCTTTAAAACTGGAAAAATTCACTTAAGTGTTCTAGGTGCTATGGAGACAGTGCTGATGTCAGAAATGTTTTCAGTGGGGGCCTGGAAAAGGGAAACAGATGGCTGCAGTTACTGTTGAACATGGTTGGTTGTTGGTACATAACATGGTGCAATGGAGTGCAGTACAGAATTGCTGAGCTAGCAGTGGATGTGGTAGACTGTTGGAAAGGTAGTAGAGCTTGCAGAGAGGCAGAGGTTGTTAGCTTACCCCCAGTACTGCGTTAATGAAACACAGTTTCTTTGTGCCCTATTGTGTCCACACAGGGCTGAGCCACACCATATGGCTGCGTTAGCTTGAATTGATGCCAGCTCAGATGTCTGTATTATTTGCAGACTTGGGCCAGATTACACTGCCTGTTCAACTCTGGCTTTTCTTCTGTCCCAGTATATGATGAAGTATCTTTCTGGTACTTGGGTTTTCTTGACCATTATAGACCTTTATTTTCTAGGTGGCTTCTCAACTCATGGGGCTTTTATAAGAACTGAGGAGCCAGGGGTGAAGAGAATAGTATAGATGTAGCTTGAAGTGCCACTGTTAATGAAATAAATGCTTTTTTTTTCTTAAGCATTGAACTCTTGGGTGATGTTAAATGCTGTTGCCATTAATAACTTACCACAGTATCTTGCACTGAACTGGAGCAGAACCAGAAACAGAACCCCCAAAAAAGCTTTCCAAATCCCAGACTTCTGCCTCACTCTGAGAAAACCCCCCTCCTCTATGAACCTTGAATCCAATTTTGTGTCGTTGACATCAATGCAGAACTCTGCTGCTAAGGTCATTTGCTTGGTCCTTGAGTTAGCCGCCCTCATGCCTCTTAAGTATACTTGTGACAGGATCTTTCCAGCTACTTCCAAACCAGGCTGCTTAGTTGTGGTCTGCGCTGCCTTATCTATTGCCTCATTTGCTGTTAGTTTTTATTCTGAACTATAAATGAGCAGTCAAAGTGTCTTGGTTGTTTATCAAGCTTTCTAACAAGCCTCTTTAGTTTTACCTTCCCTTGTGTTTAGAAGAAGCTGCCTCTAAGTATCCCTTGAGGTCATCTTCCTTCCTTTCAAGTCCATCCCTTTGAAACTCTCATTTGCTGTGATATCTATAAAGCCTTTACAGCGATTAAACAGTGCTTATCATGATGTTCAAAATCATCTTGTTACTTGTACTTGCCAGTCACTCCGTGCTGTTGTCTAAAAATAAAATGAAAGATTCTGTAAGCTCTTCAGTGCAGAGATTGTCTTTTTGTACAAGTGTTTAACACAGCAGGGCCCAGGAATCGAGGCAGGGGCCTATAATACCAGCTCGAGAGAGAAGAAGAAAACATTTCTAGGTATAAATTATTTTTTGATAGGAAGGTAAGTGTAAGGTGCCATCAGGGATCATTTCTTCATAATGAAATGTGCATTAATGCTAACAATATGCAATCATTTTTAATCAGGCTGACATGTCTACAATGCAAAGAACAAATTTTTTTTTATTAATGGTGTTTAGGGCACCAGTAGCATTTATGCGAGCTAGAATGGGCTATGTGACAAAATGATTCTGTGCTCAAAAGCTACAATTATTCTGTAAACTTCAAAATCCAGAATTCAAGATTAGAAGAGGCCAAGAATTTCTGCATTTGATTGGCTCAGGTTGAAAGATGGAGAAAAAGCGGTTTGCCTTTTATGCATTCTGTCAGCTACAACAATGCTAAGCAAGGAAAGTGTCATCTCCCTAGAGTCTCTTTTCAGACAAAAGTACTATAGGGCAATAATGAATCTCAAAAGAAATTCATGATTGGAAAAGGCAGTGTTTTGCATATAAATGTTTCTAATGGAGCTATGAGCATCAGTCTTGTGCTCTATTACTTTGAAAAATACCATGTGAATCCCTGTAGCTTTTAGTGATTCAAGACATGAAAGGTGTTATTTATTTTAATTTGTATTATGTTCCTTATAAAATATTAAATAATCCTTTGGCATCAAAAAGTACCATTAGGTCTTTAAGACTGTACAGTAATATTGTTCATAACTTCAAAAGTTTAAGTTGCTAATGGATGACACATATAAACCATGATCAGCAGAGAACAATTCCTACTGATCTCCTAGGTAGAAGTATCTATAGGTATGTAGATTAAAATTTGTAAGAAATACGTACTTCTGCCAGTATTGTTGACCTGATTAAATTTTTGAAAACAAAGTCATACTGTACAGCCCCAAATAAGTGGCTTCATTTTTTAAATGTTCTTTTAATTTTTCTCTCTTATCATCTGTCGTTGTCGTTTGGGCCTATACAGCACAGATTTCCAGCTCATCTCTTCAGCTATGGGGAGCAGACTCCCTGACTATTTTTTATTTTAAGAGAATTCATAAGATTCATTAAGATTCATATAATTTGCTGGAACCTTAGAAGAAAAAAGTATGTTAGGGTTGCTAATCTTACGTCTATTAGATCAATGTTAAATTAAAAAGAATGTTAGACCTTTTTTCTGCTGTATTGCATGGGAAATTGATGACCGTTTTGATTGTCCATCTTCATGCCATAGCCTTCCCCAAACTCTTCCTACAAAGTTTACCATCACAAAAATGAAGCTGGAAGCAGGAATAAATGATAACCTGCACTTGGGTGTTTTTGTTTGCTTTCATTCCCCCTCCCTCAAAAAAACCCCCCCCAAACAGTAGTCTATGTAATACATGTGAAGGATTGCTATACACTACAGAGAAGGACTACTGAAACTGAAGAAGAACTGACTGTGGAAGAATCTGTTGTGTTCCATTTGGATTTTGGTAGAAGTAGCAATCCAACCTATTTTGCAAATAGAAATTTCATCCCAACGTCTTGTCTTTGTGTTCCAGTGGTGTTGCCTGAATAACTTATGACAAAATACAGTGGGATTTGGGTCCTAATAAATGGGCATATTTTCTCTAGGTTGTTTTATGTGGTTCTTGAAAATAATGACAACAAGTAGTTTCATTTCTTCTTGGGCATAACTGACCTGGTTGCATTGTGCATAATAGATTCCTCCCCCCCCCCCCCAGTTACAGTTTTTCATTGGAAATAAACTTGTAAAATTTAAGTCACTCAGGAGTCCGTGGCACTTCTTGCAATAGTGAGGGGTTGAGGAACTCATGTGAAAAGCACTAATTCCTTTCTGCAGTATGTTTTTGTTTGCCGTTAGGAAGTACTGTAGCGATGTCTGCATTTTTCTAAGGATTGTACTCAGCTACTCTCTTTTTCTGAGATAGTTGGGCTGCAGTGGAGACCGCAAATGTTTTTGCCTGAAGATAGAGCCGATTCTGACATGGCTTACATTAGTTAGCGCTTATTTTGCTAGTGTTTGGCAGCAAGCAGTACCTAGTTACTAGCTAAAAAAATAGTGTAGAATCCTTTGGGGTGATAGTACTGCTTTAAAAGTAAGAAGATTCTGATTTCAAGGTTTAATGCAAGTCTGAAGCTGGAGAAAGTGCATCTGATGGATAAGATGAGCAGGTAGTTCTGAATTACTTCAGTGTGCAGGTATCATCTGCTTCGCTATATGCAACTTGTTTATCGGAGATCTGGATTCCAAAATAGAGTTTCTTTTGACTGGGTTTCTCTCCAGGGCTGTTTTGATGACTTCTTTATATGAAGTTTTAAATAAAGGAAATAATAAATTAGCATCTGACCTCAATCTGCCTTTTGCTTTCAGAATCAAATAGTCAGCCAATAAACACCTGCATATAAGCTGGCGTTGCACTCTAGCTTCCAGAACCGGAAGAATTTACAAAAGATTAAAGGTCATAAATACTTGTAACAGTGTTTGTCGCTAGATTATATTTGTTGCCTCTAAGATTTAGGTGTTCTTTGAGAAGTCTGTGACTCTCCAGTATAATTGGGAGCTACCCTTTGTATGACAAATCTCTTTCATGTTTTTATCAGAAAAATTGAGAGAGAATAGCAAACACTCGAGGGAGGGGGAAAAGAACACATAGGGAAATAAGACATATGTTTAGTTTGTAGTAGAGATTTTTTTTTTTCTTCCTGAGTATTAGGAGTTTAGTTATGGCTTTGTCTCAAACATTACCAATACTTCATGTTCCTCAATTTTTGTCCACTGATAATCACCATTGTATCCTTCATTCTTTACTGCTGGACATTGAAAAAGAAAAAAATGACATAACATTAAAACTGTCCTTATTGGTTCTAATGTCTTCAGTGTACTGATCTAGAATCAGAAATTCAAATATTTTCAAGTGTCAAATCGCCAGGGGAGTACTTTTCCCTAAGATATATTATACCTTTTCTCACTTTAATGGTGACATCTCATGGAACTGGCAGATTTCTAGTTATTGTTTGATCTGTCTCTATAGAAAAGTAGAATTTACATGAGAGTTTACTATTTCTAATCCCTATTTGAGATAGCATTCTGTGTAGCATGCTTTCTTTTCCTTAGTAAATCCTGTTTGAAAGATTCTGCTGGTTTCAGAAATTAGTTCTGCTCTACTGTTCACTTCACAATTCCTCATTTTCCTTTGCTATAAATCTGACTTCTGAAAAAATCTGTTGTTTTTCAGACAAAGGCAAAATAACTTGAATTGTTTCAGCTTTTTTTCTCTCATTTCTGTATGGAACCTTCATTCTTACTCTTAGTCCTTGGTGTAAAAAATAGTGAAATTTAATTTTAATTAAGTTTTGGGGCGTGAAATTCACATAATTTAGACTGTCTTTGTATTAAGCTGTGGTTCCTGAAAAAAACCTGAAGAGGCTTAATGGACTGAACCTAAGATCTAGGAACTGGAAGATCTGTGTTCTGATGTTACTGCATGTTTTCTCTGTGTGACGTTTTGAAATCTTGTTCCCTCCTGCCTTTAGAAATGCTGAAGAATTATCTGTGGAAAACATACCAATTTATAGATGATAGTTAGAAAGCGTATGCATTTTTTGGCTTTAAGTCTTTGAGTTGTATGAGGCTTGTGCTGTCCCCTTATACGGAAATTGTTAACTTTGAATATTCTTAACTACCAGTGCTTTCTGTAAATACAAAGCCATTCTTTAAATACTCAGGTGTTTGTCTGTTCATGATAGTGGTTTTCTACAGTTTAATTACGGTTAAAATTT
The DNA here is from genome assembly GCF_000690835.1 of Fulmarus glacialis. Lineage (NCBI taxonomy): Eukaryota > Metazoa > Chordata > Aves > Procellariiformes > Procellariidae > Fulmarus > Fulmarus glacialis. The sequence continues at coordinate 5,725 of NW_009188290.1, read as the reverse complement.
TAAAACTGGCATGGATTCATTAGTACAAGTGACCTTTTCTGCTATATCTTCAAGAGAACAAGGACAAAGAAACAGGTGTTCTGGCAGAAAGTTCAAAATAGAATAGTTCAAAGTAGTTTTGAAGGCCAAGAAAAACACACAGATTACGCATTTGTGAGGGGTATTCAACTTGTCTAGCTTTGTGCAACTACAGTATAAACACATTGTCTACACAGCATCTGAGCTAATCATCTGTACAACATTTATTGTCAGTGGAAAGACACAAGTACTTCAGTGTGCAGTTCATTTCAGCTTTGTAAATCTGAGTGAAAATAGCTGCTTTACAGAGATCAGAGCAGTCTGCCCTGTTATGCCCATAAAACTTCTTGGATACATTTGTAGGGGAAGAAGAGCACAAAACATTTGGCTGTGTCTTATATCACTTCAGAAGATGTTTAAACTACATATGTCTGTCCTGAGTATGCTTAAACATACAACAGATTTTCTTTGAATAGGTTTTGTCCAAAAACTAATCACTTGTAACAGATTGCAGTTACTAACATACAGCACAGCTAAATGACTGTCACCTCTTCAGAAAGAGTTGTGGCACCAGCAAGACATGCTTGTTCTATGTGTAACAAAATTCTTTCATTTTATAAGTGGAGCATTTGGTTATTGACTGTCTATATTTACCCCTTCTTCTTGATGTCAGGTGGATGTTGATGTGTTGTACTGTTAATTCTAATGCTTGTGCTAAAAGCAACAATTAATTAAAGCAAATCAGAACTAAAAGAAAATATGAAGAAACAACATGTCTCGGGAAAGAGAGCATTGTAGCGTTACTTAAAAACTAAAGCAGACGTATAATTTCTGATGTAAATGACAAGAAAAGTTGCAGTTTCCAAACAGTTAGTTACTCTTGTCTTGTTTGCTCAGGTAAACCGTGATAGGAAGTATAAAATACTAAAGAAATCAGTGTTTTTTTAATCTTTAAAGACTGATACTTGTTAGGTTATGGATACTGGAATTTTGTGGAATGATGGTAAGAAATAATCAGTTTGCCATTCCTGTGTCCTGCTTACATGTCTAGAGTAAATGTCTTACCATGGATTTCTTTACCCTTAATCTAAAAGCGCTGCGAAGGTCTCTCAGATGGTTGTTGTCCCCCAACAAAGCGCATTTGCTTTTGCGGAAGATAAATGATCATGGGCACCCTTTACTTGTTACAGTCACTCCTCCACAAGTAGTTGTTAAGCCTGTTACGTGAATAATGTCCAGGAATAGTGAAACCTGAAGACATGAATTTCATACCTTTATTTTTCAGTTTACATAATGTTAAGATCTTTCTCTAAAAATAAATACTTACTGCTCTGTATTTTCTGCTTGATAATTATTGAGAAAGTAAAATAACTTCATATATAACTCAGTTTGGATAAGCACTGAAAATGTTAAATGCTTAGTTAGAACTTTAAACGCTTTTTTTTTTTTTTTTTAAATTTAACTAACATTGGTGTGGCCCTACAAAAGAGGACACACTGAAGGCTAAGTGAAACTCAACATTTTGTGTGGATGGGATGAAGGGAAAATATTCTGTAAAGGCTATACATGTATACATGCATAATTTGAGTTACAGAGAAGTACATAGACTGGCAAAGCAACACCATCCCATTGATACTAATGTGATGCTGATTTTGACTGTTTTGATCCAAAGACTGGGATTTCCCACTGTAAACCTTCCTTTTTGTAAGAATCAACAAGTAAGTTGTTTTGCAATTTGTTTTCTCTTTTCAGAGGTGTGGGAGATTTGCACATTCTGTATAAGTAGTGTGTGAGAGACTGATTTATGCATACTTATATGGATTATGCATATGCAATTAGATGCATAACATAGATTACATTTTTGAGTTTTTTTTGTTTTGGTTTTTTTTTCTCCCACTTTCCAGAAGACCTGTTTATGTAGGTTGCATAGAATTTGCTGAGAATATATGTATCTCTGTGTGTGTATATATAGCTATGCCAGTGCATTGGTTATATTGTACAATTCTTATTTGGATATTTGTGTGTATTCATCTTATAAAAAATTGTTGTCAGTAGCGCTAGAGTTAAGTCCCAGTTTTCCTTCAGATAAAAGGACCAAGGAGCCAGTGTTTCTTTTGTCTTTCTCCAAAAAATAAAATTAGTTCTTATTTTAAGACTTTCAAGTTGGCTAACCTGCATCCTGTAATGTCCGTGACCAGGGCAATGAGCTTTGCGAGGTAGGATATTTGAAAGAACTGTACTTACCGTTCTGTGTGAAGATTGTTCTTAGTAAAGATTTAGAAATCTTAGGTTGAGAGAATACAGTCGTTTTGAGCTTAGACTTTTCTAAGTCCAGTCTTCTGAGAACTTGGGAATCAAGTGTTTGCTTCTTTTTACTGACTTCTTCTTAGTGAAAGCTGCTGACTGACACACTTTTTCAGTCTAGTATGTCTTTTTTTTTTTAATCTAGAAGCAGCTGTAAGTAGCTATTGTAAATAGGTAAATGTGTCTTCCAGATGTATTTGTAGATTGTGGCTGTCCTGGACCACACAACACATAAAAAAAGAGTAAAAAGCCACATTAGAAATTATATTTGAACACCAGCTGAATGAAGATATGTGCCAAAATTTTTTTTCTGCAGGTCTGCAGATGAAATAAACTGCATCGATATATCTTCAAATAAGTTAACAAGTGTTGTAATTTCTGTTCAGTCATTATTGCATTACAAAGCAAGTACTGTGATATCAACTGCAATGAAGTAGTATCTCTCCAGTCTTTTTTGTTTAAATCTGCATAACATTCATGCCCATGTCCTGTACTACTGTTCTGGATATAATGAATTTTGCCTTTAACACTGCAAGGAAGGCAAGTTTCAGAAGTTAGTTACAGTTCTGTGTATTTGTGCATATGCAGAATTATTCAGTGAGGTATGACTATGCCTAAATAACATGTCAGGTATCTCTGTATATAATATGACTCAGAAGCTACTTTAGCAAGTCGGTTTAAAACAAACAAACAAGAAGGTGTAGTCTAGCTAAGATTCTGGACTTGTTCTTTCACATTCCAAATGATGACTCAGTGGTATTACAGTGTACTGTGGAAATGTGCTCTGACACATGGTCATCCATCACTACGAGTCTGTGATCCCATAATAGGAAGTACAGAGATTAATGTTTTATTACAGCAAGGTAGCTTTTACAATTATGTATGTAATGAGAGAGGTAGCAGGGGGATTGTAAAGCCTCCATCTTTCTATAATTAATATGGAACTCAAACGACCTAAAAATGAAGAACATTATCGTCCTGGAAAAATTAGCTGTCTTAAGTTTCATTCTTTCCCCCATCATGGTTTGTTAATGAGGAAAATCCTTTCCATTGCTATTTTGTACAAAATGATATTCAGCAAGAACAGAGAGTGCTCATTATCTCCTAGATGATACTTAACCCTATCAACAACCATACAGAACAATTTTATCTCTGCATTGAAATGTATGTAGCTTACACTATGGTTCTTTCGCTATGGTTCATAATAGTGAGGTAGCTCCTTTAAATAGCTGTTTGGTTGGTTCTTTGTATTCTGCTCCTGAGAAATGACTTGCAAGATAGGAAGAATAGCACTAGGTCTGCTTGATTCTGCTTTCTATACTGCTCTTGCCCTTTCACTTTGAGAAAGGTACAGATTCACAAGCATGGTCTGGTATAGAAGGGGATTACTCCATAGGGCAATACTGTTTTCCGTAGTAATTTGCAGTTAAGAATGCTGGGAAAGTTGCATTGTCATCTGTTCATTCCCTCAAATTGATTACAATAAAAGCAGGTTTGGCCTA
>NW_009188290.1:0-1870 GCF_000690835.1 Fulmarus glacialis | reverse complement strand
GAGCGTGGTAAGAAAATCTACCTATAGTGACCAGAGTCATTCTGTTGTCTTGTCCGCTTCTAATCCAACACCAGTTCTTGACGTGATTCAGAAACACAGCCACTGACTTAACTGTGTAGCCTTTACAATGTGGTAATGGTTATTTAAAGCTACAAGATGGAATTATATATCTGATTATGTTTGATTTAGACAGTAACAGAGTCATCAATTTCTTAAGATGCAGTAAGACAACTAATAGCCTGCTACACATTCTACAGCTGTCTCCTGAAATGTTATAAGATCAATAGGTCTGTAAGGTCAGGGAGTGGGGCAGGTGAAAAAAACAAGAACATTTCTAGTATTGAAGAAGGGTGATGGAAAGGAGGGAGAAGATGATTAGCTACCTAGCATCACAGCTTATCAGGGACACATCACTAATGCACTAATCCATATAAACCTATTATAGCTAGCAACTAACAATGGGGGAAAAGCCATGCTCCTGAAACCTGGGAGTAAGGAGAAATCCACCTAGTTGTGGATTCATTATGAATGGTACTTGCGAATGTGGGCATGTCACAGTCAGATTGAAGACAAATCTTAAGTTTTTGATGACTTCAGGAAGCTGTTTAAAGCCCTTCAAAGGGTTGAAATGGAAGAGGAAAGAGAAAATAAAGTAAATCCTTAAAATGCTTTATTAGCTAAAAATACTCCATACATAGGTCACTATAAGTAAAGAAAAGAAAATATGGCATGTTTTCTCATCAGATTGAACCACGAATAAAATGTTAGATATTGTAATGCAGGACCTTTAATATTCATAGCGCTAATATTTACCAATCCAAAGAGAAAACAATGATTAACTTTTGGCAGAAAAAACCCTTTTGTTTTTCAAAGATTGTCTTTTTTTTTTTTTTTTTTACATTCTTTCCTTTTGCCTTGCTTTGCAGCTTTACTGGAAGACTACCTTCTGTAGAATTTTTCATGCTAGGAAACAGAATATACATCTATTGGATAACTCAGTGGGTACCTTGCTGATTTTATAGCTAACCTTTAGGAGGTGGGCACAGTGGCAGTAATGCTCCTAACGTCTGTTGTGTGTCATTTGTTCAGTAAAGGTGCTGACCTCTTCCCATGAAGTATTGTCATTGTGCAGTGTAATAAGAATATGATGTAGGGAACAGTCCTAAACTTACTGGAATCGACAGGTATTTTGTCCATCTGCTACTTTGCACTCAGGGTGAGTCCTGTAGCATCCCATTTTGTAAAGCAATTAAACATTCTTGAGCTGTCTTCAAGCTTGTTGCCTGCACCCATTGAACTGTTGTCAGGAAAAAAACCATAGTGTCTGTTTCTCATTAGTAAAATAGAATGCTGACAGGCTACAGAACAAGCATAATTTCAAAACTGCTGTTATGCATCATTCTTCCCCAGCAATGGAAGAGACAAGTACAACTTGATATCCTGCAACAACCCTCAAGGTGAATTCCTTTACTTAAAGCTGTCAATTTTTAAATTATATCTCAAGTTTATATCAGAAGTTCTAATAGAAATATATGTAGCTTTTGTTAACTGTTCTCTCACTTCAAGGAAAAAAAGAGTTTGATGTCAGAGTTGCTAGATTGATGTCAGTTACTGTTTCAGTTCAGAGACTTGCTTACTTAGTTGCCCACCTGCTGTTAAACTTAACTGAGAACTGCAAAGTGTATTAAATTCTGTGGAGGTACTTGCAGGATTTATAGCACCATTGTCTTCCATTCACTGCTTTGCTCTATGATGATGGGTAAAACACTTAGGAGCCCAATTTGAACCATCTGTTAAATAGGCTTCATGTTAAATTATAGAACTGATTGGATGCTCAAACCATAGAATCATAGATCATAGAATCATAGAA
>NW_009188289.1:0-747 GCF_000690835.1 Fulmarus glacialis | reverse complement strand
ACTCAGTTTTGGGGTACCCCCGCCGCTTTGGAGCAGGCTGACATCTTGTTTTGGGGAGCCTTTTTCACTCAGGACGGGGTTCGACTCAGTTTTGGTGGTTGGTGCTGTTTTGGGGTACCCGCTGCTTGGGAGCAGATTTACATTTTGTTTGGGGGAGCCTCTGCCGTTTAAGAGGGGGTTCGACTCAGTTTTGGGGTACCCCCGCCGCTTTGGAGCAGGCTGACATCTTGTTTTGGGGAGCCTTTTTCACTCAGGAGGGGGTTCCACTCAGTTTTGGGGTACCCCGACCCTTCAGAGCGCCTTTACAGCTTGTTTTGGGGAGCTTCTTCCGCTTGAGAGGATTCGACTCAGTTTTGGGGTACCCCGGCCGCTTTGGAGCAGGTTGACATCTTGTTTCGGGGAGCCTTTTCAGGAGGGGGTTCCACTCACTTTTGGGGTACCCCGACACCTTCAGAGCGGCTTTACAGCTTGTTTTGGGGAGCTTCTTCCACTTGAGGGGGTTCAACTCAGTTTCGGGGTACCCCAACTCCTGCGAGCAGACTTCCGTCTTGTTTTGGGGAGCCTCTGCTGCTCACGAGGGGGTTTGACTCCATTTTGGGGTACCCCCACTGCTCACGAGGGGTTTTGATTCCATTTTGGGGGTTCCTCGCGAGCCGCTTCACCTCCATTTTGGGGTCCTCCCCCACTCACAAACACCTTCACCCCCATTTCGGGGTCCCCCCAAGCACCTTCACCCCCATTTCAGGG